>NW_009648925.1:7693134-7706557 GCF_000708025.1 Charadrius vociferus | reverse complement strand
TGGTCTAGTGGGAGGTGTCCCTGCCTATGGCAGGGGGAGTGGAACTAGATGATCTTTAAGGTTCCTTCCAACCTAAACCATTCTATGACTCTATGATAAATAATTAATTCTTATGAATGCTAAGAAAGAGTTTGGTTATAAATCCCAACTAAATGCATTTACCACAATCAGTCAAACATGTAACTTAACACTGACTAAATTTCTTAGTAAGCAGGGAGATTATTAGCTATCTGCATGGGAAGAGTGGATCAGAGTGATCCTAATGCTCTCTGCTAGAAAAAAAAAAAACAACACCTTACTCTCCTGGGAAGTGCACCCGGGTATCAAGCTCCCTTCCCAGGCTTGACCAAGGGGCAGCAGATGCTACTCCTTAAGCTCTCATCCTTTCTTTGTTTCACCCAGGCCTCGGCATTATCTTTTCTCCTCCTTGCTGAGTATCAGACAGATATGTGAGGACCCACTGTCTGTTGTAGATTCATTGCAGGACATACTTATCCCAACTCCATTTCATCCTCTACTAAGTAAAGGTAGCGTTGCTTCTCCACAGCCACAGTGCTTTGAGTTATGTGGATGGTGCCTTTCCAGTTATTTTGGAGATGCTCATGGCTAACTGAACTCTCAGCAGCACAGCCTGGGAAGTTATGTCAAAAGAAGACCCACTTTGTACTCTCCTTGGTTTTGGTACTCCCAGCACCCACATCCGGGCATGTCGGAGGGCAGGTACAGGACTGTGAGGGTCTTTGATTCAGGAGACCTCATGAAAACATGTAAAGTACAAGCTGAGACAGTCATTGGGGTGGCTGGTCTCTGTGGGAACCAGTCTCCTGTTGCCCCACACAATGTGGCAGACATAGACTTAGAATTATCTCCAGGCACCTCGCAGCCCCACAACTCAGGGTCCAAAAAAGGTGGCAGGAGGGCAGCTGAGCGAGGGGGAGTCTGGCCATGCTTGCTGCTCCATCCCAGAGTGACCGCTGTGCATTTCTCCTTCACTCAGAGGAGGTCGCTGGCTTTCATCAGCCCCAAAGCAAACTTTGTATGCAATTATTCCTTCAGCCTTCCTGTGTGGTAGATCACACAGACCCTGCTGGGGGTCTCCAGCCCTGTTCCTGCCCTGATGGCACTGCCTGCCCTGGGCACAGCAGACCTGCTGCACAGGCTGCTTTGCTCGCCGTCAGAAGCCGGATCCCACCCTGCTCCATCATGGCTCCAGTGCAGGTGGAGAACCTCCCCTCCAGCCCAAACATGGCCCTCCGAGTGGGACTGGCAAAGGGTCTCCAGTTCTTCACAGCCAAAACCATGGTGGGTTTGAACACACCCTCCCTGAGCGACCTGCCCCGAGACCCCGCTGCGGAGAGGCATACGTTACCCAGCGCCCGCTGCCTGCACGGGGAGCATTAAATGACTCACTAGGCTTTACTGCCAATTCGTCGGGGTGGGTTTTTTTTTATTTTTTATTATTATTATTTAGCCTCCAAAAGCATTTTTCATATCCTCTCATCTGCTTTTAATGGAATGCATTTAGTTTTCTTTTTTTTTTTAACCCAAGATTAAGGCATGATTTTCTGTTTTTAAACCTGGACTGGTCATTATCTCTGTCAAAGTTTTTGGTATGTCTGGGATTTCTTTTCCATGTGCATTAAGGAGAGCAGGACTTGAAGCAAGAATAGACGCCTTACATTTATTCACTGTGCCTGCCATGAGAACCGTTCCTGTTTGAAATGAAGTCTTGTTATCTCCAAGATGCCTCTTACTTCTGCGGTGGCAGCTGCCAGAGAAAATGCATTACCCTTCCAGCTTGTGCAGGGGGATTGTGGCTGCGTGTGTGGGAAGAGAGGAGTGTTTTTCTGGAAGGACCCTTTACCCAAGTGCTGATGCTTTTCCAGCACAAAATTCTTGCTCTTGGGATGAGGGATACCGTGAGAAGATAAAATGGAGTTTGCTCCTCAGGAAAACCTGGGAAGAGCAATTGAGATGAATGGTGTGAACGTGTTACATTTTTAGGAAGTCTGTACCGTCACTGGGCTCTGGCGAAGGCTAACGTGTTTTTCTGGTGGAGCAGAGGGCCTCCAAGAGGAGCAGCACAGACCTCACTGTCCACCTACACAACAGCACATCAAGGTCTCATTCCCAGCCTTTCCCAAAGCCTTCGCCAGCTCTGGAGATGGAGGCGTGTGTGGATGAGACGGGTGCCTCTCAGAGCAGCTCTCCAAATTACGTCACCGGAGAAAAACAAGGAATACAGGCAGGGCTGAGGGAAGAGGGAGGCAGGCAAACTGGAAGGGTGAACCCAGGAGCAGGCAGGGGAGAGAAGGTTGGCAGGACCCCAGGAGCAGAGGCAAGAGGACAGCTCAATGCTGTCACCAACACAGGAGTATCAGGTGAAGAGCATGGGCGTCCCGAGGACTGTGCGTGGCTGTGCTGGGATATGTGGGTATATTTGCTATCTGACAGAGATTGCACAGCGTCTTCATCATCCCTATCTAATATATTGATTGTGATTAATTCTATTGCACAGCCTATCTGATTAATTAACAATGGCGTCCCAGTTGGTCACTGCTCCCAGCCCAGCAAGTGCATCAGCTCTGGCCTGGTAGATGCTGGCACTGGTATTGCTGGTCCCGACAGCGGGGGAGCACAGTGGTCAGGTCACTAAGAACAGGGCTGGAGGAGATGTGCAAAAGCACCACGTTAGTGGCAAACCAAGCTTTGTCACAGGAATAGCAAGACGGCCCATTGTGCCAGTAGAAATGATAGCAAAGGGGAGGATGTTCATCTCATCAGATGGAAGAGGAGGCTTGGAGAAGTCAGAGTTGCCCCTATGCAGGGCCTTCATCCTCCCCACAGCCCCAGTTCCCAACTGTAGGGTTTGATTTCCCTCCAAATGGAGGGCTCAGCACTATTTGGACAGGAGGGTTTGGACTCTTCGTTGCCTCACATCTCCTCCTTCTTTGGCTTCTTTGGTGTTTTTTCTCCTCTATAAAGTTCTCCAGCTGTGCCATGGAAAAGGCACTATAGGAAC
The DNA here is from genome assembly GCF_000708025.1 of Charadrius vociferus. Classification (NCBI taxonomy): domain Eukaryota; kingdom Metazoa; phylum Chordata; class Aves; order Charadriiformes; family Charadriidae; genus Charadrius; species Charadrius vociferus. The sequence continues at coordinate 7,703,535 of NW_009648925.1, read as the reverse complement.
CTCCTTGCCCTGACCTCCATGGCAGCAGAAATCATCAGCTTGTGTGTCTGCATCTCCTCTCACCTGTGCTCAAAAGCCATCTTGATCTGCTGACTGTTGTCACCTGCACAGGAACCAAAGGAGCGTGGTAGATTTTTGCAGCCTCTTCTATATGGAGGACAGGTCTTTCCGTGCCTTCTCTCTCATCCAGGGGCAAAGCCACCCTTTGACATACCCTTCTCTGCTGTGTGTCCACCCTCCTGCCACCCCAGTTGCCATCTCTCCTTGTGATATCTTTTTCATGGATGGTTTTTGATAGCTGATAACCTGTTACCATGACAACCGGCCTCTGTTGTGACATTGGTCTTGAAACAAGCCCAGGCTGATGGTTTTCAAAGTTCCCGCATGTCTCAAGCAGTCAGAGGGCTGCCTTTGTGACCCCCATCCATCCCCGGCATGCCTCCAAGGCTGAGAGGAGGAGGGTAAAATTTCCCTCTAATGAGGGCAGTGGGTGCCTGGCTACAATTTTATGTATTAGCGAACCAGAGCAAGAGATTAAAGGAAAGAGGCTTCACTAAAGGATTAGCAGATTTGGGTATTCAGCTATCTCTTTAAATTATTATCCCTAATTATGAGTATGATGAAAGTCCACTTGGTAAGGGATTAGAAAGGAGTCAGATGCAGCTCTTGGGGCTCTTGTGCTAGTGCCTGGCTCTGGGGAAGATCTCCACGTTGTGCTTTTGTGTGCTCCACTCTGCTCTTGTTTGGGTGGAGAACAACTCACTTAAAGGGGGGCTGAGGTCCTGGTGTTCCCTTTCCTCCCTTGTGAACCCAGTGAGATATCCCATGTGTAGGAGAAGACAAAGGCGAGCAGGACCCCCACCCCCTTCCTGGCTCCTCACCATCTCCCTTTGCTTCCATTTCTGATTGGGCATGGTTTCTTTGTCTTCCCACATCATGACATGATCAGAGCCTCACCATCATTTGCAAAACCCTTTGGGGTCCTCACATATGCTCCAGACAGAAAAATTAGTATTTAAAACTCACTCAACCTTTGCTACATATAGATCTTTTGCATCTGCTATGTTATTTTCCACTTAAAGGGCTCCAAAGCAGTTTGCAATGACAAGACTTGGGTTCCTGCTGCTGCTGGGACTTGTGGTGGGAGGGAAGAAGAAGGTCACTGTTACCAAAGGCACAACAGCTCAAACAGGGCCAGACACTGGAAGTGCTCAGGAAACAGATGAGCTGAAGGACAGGGACTTCTTCCTAGGGAGAAAGCTGCAATTTGGGTAGGAGACAGGGACTAACCCACCTATGCCTGCAAAGTGCACACAGAGAGGTCTTAGGTCATTTTGGGCATCATTTTGGGGGGTGCTGAAGCCCCATTTTCCTGGCAAGCTAACACACTCCTTCCTGGCAGCCTGCGGGGTCTGGAGTGAGAGTCAACCACAATGCAGAGCTGAGCACTGGGGACCAGAGAGGGGTCTGAGCTCAGGGGCTGAACTAATTAAGCTCAAACACTCCCTGGGGAAGGGTGAGGCTGGGCAGGACCAGAGAGGGGGAGAAGCAGCTGACATCCATGAGCCTGGGTTTATCAGAGCCTTGGTGGTACTAATCCCGTGGGAAGAGCCGACTTTGCCGGCAGCTGGGAGAAGGACCCTACGACCCCATGTGAATCGTGCCTCGAGACAGCTGATGGGGAACCCCAAACCCATCTGTAGCAGCCTGGGGTCTCTTGAGGCTGCGGCGCCGAGCTGCAGATTTGACTGAATAATTTCTTTTTTGGGTGTTGGGGGAGGGGAGGGTAAATTGCTGGCAAGAATTGGAAACGCAGCAATTAATAGGATTAAAGTGTCATGTTTTACAGGGCTGCATACACAATTTACAATAATGGAAACTGTAATTATAAACGCTCCCAACTGACGGGGAAGGCACAGCTTTGCGAGTCGGAGTGACTTATCCAGCACACCACAGCATCTCTTGAGCAGCCGTGCTTGGGAGTGGCTTAATTTTGGGGAGGAGTTGTTATATCAGCTCATAGAGGAAACCTGAGTGGTCACAGGTGGGGAATGGAAACCGCATCCAAATCAAACATTGTCACTGCTATCAGAGCTGCAGATCTCCAAGTTATGTCCTGGTAACCACAGCACTATTGCTCCCAAATGGTGATAACCATGGACTTGCTGAGCTTCTTGCTGAGGAGAGGCGGGGAGGAGGTCACAGAGGAGGTGAGAAACCACATTTTGATTACTATGGCTCAGCACAGATATGTGCTCTGTCTTTTTCTCCACAGTGATGACCTCAGGTTTGTGCATCTTGTGGAATAAGATTGAATGATGTGCAAGGAGCTCTACGCAGGGGGAGCGGCAGTGTGGTGAACCGAAAGGGCTCCTTGTACAGCGCTAGGGCCAGTGCCCCAGACATCTGCCCACCTCTGTCACTGCCCTCTCCACAGGGCATGGTGGCTCCGTGGTCCATGTCTCAAAGGGAAGGTCTTTGGGGTGTGCGCGGTGTAGTTAATCAGTAAGATCATAATCATGAGCCAAGAGGTGTCAGTAATTGGACTCTGCCACTTAGTTTCATCTCCAGCATGTAAATTTGGGGGTTCCCAGCACAAGGACATCAGGGCCAAGCAGGGCTGGATTTTTGGAAGGTTTCTGTGTTGAGGATGTCTCTGAGGTTGGCTGTGGCATGAACTCCTCTTCGGCCCCTGCATGTGGCTGGCACCCAAAACTGGTTTTCCTGCATGCCCATGGCCATGGGCTCAGCTGCTTCCCAGCAGGCAGGAGGAGGCCCTGGCTCTGCGTCATTACCTGGGTAAATGATGCATCTTGAGCCGTGGTGCATGGTCCCAGCCTGGCTGGTGTGGGACGCACCAGCTGGGTAAATAAACTAAGAAGCCTGAGAGAGGTGATCTGACCTCTCTCAGAAGCTGTTTCTACAAGCTTCATCTCCCACCATTAACAACAGAAGCTGAATTTTACCTGTTAGTTTGCAGCCCTGCAGCTGGTTTTGTGGTGCTGTCATGCAGTGGCAGGTTTGGTTCCAGCCAGGGTGACTGAACCGAGCCTCTGTGCTCCACAGCATCACAATGGTTTAGACCTGCTCCAATGTCAGCGTTGTGGAAGCAAGCACATTTGGGCAGGATCTGCCACTTTTCTTTGTCTGCCGGAAAGCCTTGAAGCTTCCAATAAATTGTTCCCTCACTGCCACATAGGTGTAGTCCAAAAAGATCTCACTTTTCCAGGAATGAAGCCAGGATTAAGTTCCCCATAATGATCAGCCTCGGCATCACCAGGTCTCCAGTTGAAAATAGCATCAGGCCAGTCTCTATGTTGTCCAGTACACCAGAGCTGTGACCTCCGCATCATTACTTCCTAAATTAGGGGTCTCCTTAGCCACTGAGGTCACGAGCGCTTTGGAAATCCATTCCTAGTAGCAGCGCTATGAAAGGACCCCAGCAGTGCTCTAAGGAAGTGGATCATCTGTGAGAAAGTCTGGATGCAACAGAGCTAGAAACTGCCACCACAAAGCAAGCTGAGATTGTCACTGCGGGGGAACAGGTCCCGTTGGCAGAGGAGGAGGCACAAAATCCATTTCTTTTAGTTTCTGTGGGACACACCCACTGTAGCAAGGAGCGAAAAATGTGTCCTTCACCTGACACTAATCAGCAGTTACCAGGATCTTTATGTAAAGATCTGCACAAAGGCACTGCAATATTTGGGGGATGCCAAGGGCAGAGGGCGGGCTAGATTTACTCAAATCCAATTTAGGAGAGATTTTTATATGTGTTCACTCTGAAATTTCACAGCAAGGACGGAACAAAGCTCATGCAACATGAATGTCTCACAGCAAAAAAAAAAAACCAAAAAACCCCAAACAATAAAACCAGACAAGTGAGCAGCTCAGCATGGGAGGGGGTTAATTCCCTATTGTGAAGGAGAGCTGGAAAGCAAACCTCCTCCAGTTCGTGATGTGCCCACCTTCCTGCCAGGCTGGTCTGTAAAATCTCTGCCCGCAGCCGAGACTCCTCCTGGCTCCGTGCAGTTGTTGTTCCTGCACCGTTTCAACCTGGACCTCTTATGTCGTGTTTACAAGGTGGTGATGGAGGCCTGATTCATGGCTCTCAGCTGAGGAGCTGGGTCTGTTCTTAATGAAAATCAAGAGTTAGGAGCAAGTGTTGCCTGGGACAAGATCAGTTGTTACAGGTTTACATTTTTTTTCAGCTAGATTTATACCTTTGTCCAGCCCCACTCCGTGTCTGGGGGTTACTGCTGCAAATAATTAATAAATAAATGAAAAGCTGAGCTGAAATTCCTGCATTTAAGCAGAAACCCACTCCCTTTTGTGCTGGTTTTCTGATGGCTGGCAATGAACAGAACAGCTCCAAACTCCCCGTCCCTTTAGCTGAAGGCTTTTCCACCATGTTTCAGTTAACAGCGCTCAAAGTCACCCTCTTGCTGATTTAAATGTTTCACAGCTTGCAGGGCCTTAAATGAGTTGTGTATTATGAACAATAAATTACATCGCAGCGTGTGCAATTGGGTTCAGCCTAAACATTAAACAGTCCTTTTCCTGAGTCAGCGAGTTTTCCCGGATAACTTTTAAGGCTATTTGTGTTTAAATGTCATCTGCGCAGAGGATCTGGGACCTGTCTCTTTGAATGCTGAGGTCAATAACTGCCTACTGAACGCTGGCAAGAACAATAACGATTTTAGTTTTCTGCACTCTTTTTGCCAGGGAGATTACTGCTTTGTTCACAGAAGTTGTGTGCGGTTGGGGGTATTATAGGGGATTGCGGAGTACGCCAGGAGGCTGCAGTGTTTGATGGCTGGACGTCTGCACTGGGTCTTGAGTCTCTGGGTTTCTCTTCAGTCCATCTGCCCTTCCAGTGCCTCAGTTTCCCCAGCGGTATTGGAGACCGTGGCTCCCCATCCCTAAAAGTCCTATGAAGTAATCCTGAAAGCCAACTCATGTGAGAGGGGTTATACTTTCAATATGGTGTTAATAAATACTGCAACACGAATCATTCGGTAGCCTTACATATAATTATATACCCTCCTTAATTATTGAACAGATGCTTTAATAAAACATGCAACAAATAATTCAAAATCTATTCAAGGGAAAAGATGTGCAAAAATTCTTCCTGTAAATATGTACAAAAAATAATTTGTGTATTATTTAAAAATCAGAGCAGTCCTTTGCTCTATCTATAGAGAATAATTGAACAGAAAAATATTGAAGTTAGTAAACAGCAAATTAATAATTCACATAGTATTTACAGTCACAGTGCACCATATTTTCCACCAAGTGCATGTTCTCTTTTCGCCGATCGACCGAAGAGAAACTGCAGCCTGAGGCACTTGTGGCTGGGCACTTCTGTGAGCCATTTTGTGACTGGGGGATGCTGCTGTGAGTGTCTTGTCAAGTTGTCCAGCTGACACTGGGGCTGATGAAAACCTGCCAAGATGGAAAGCCAAAGCCCTGACTAGAGGTCTGCAACATTTCAGCTCCAGCGGCCGGAGCATCATACAACCCTTGCTTCCTGTAAGGACTAATGATCTCATTTGCATGCTCTTCATCCTGATCACGTTTTCACAGCCTGACTCCAGTTTATAGCACACAAAGAAATTGATTTTAAATTATTTTCCTTGCGCCTAACTCTGCAATGGGACAGGTTTGGAGGTGATTGTCCTATGTTAGCATCTATTCTTCTCTGGAATTGTCTGAAAATCTATTGCTTCTCCTGTACCAAAAATCTGTGTATTGCTCAGGGAAAAATAAGAATTCATTTAAGGTTTTCATTTAAAGAGGAAATGGGGGTAGAAGCCAGGTTTTGCCACAGACCTCCTGTGGGATCTTGGTGAATCACTCGCACCCAACCTGAATCTGTGACTACAGTGTGCAGATCTGGGGGGAAAAAGAACGATTTGGGTCGCCTGCTCTTCTGAACCCCCCAGCCTGGCCCCCTGGGGTCAGTGCTGAGAGGTGTGCACCCTCAGCACCCAGATATTAGGCGCTCGGGGCTCCTTGGCGTTGAATCAGCACCGCTGCATGGGTGGCTTGAAAGCAGCTGCTCATTGTGGCAACATGAGATGGTGTCTCTGGAGTAGCTTGTAGACAACCAGATTGTAGCCCCAAAAGCAGTCCCATTCAGCAGTAGGGGCATCACCTCTCCATCCCTGTCCCCAGCCGTGACTTGGGGGAAGGTGTCCTCACATCTCACACGCACAGCGGGGCAGCAGGAGACATCCCGAGGGCACTGCTGGGCCAACCTCCATAGGTAGCTGTGATCCAGCTGCCAGACACCAGGCTGGGGATGTCTGCACCTGCCTGCAACCCACCCACGTTAAATCAAATCCCTGTGGAGGAGTTTGCTGTAGCTCAGACCTTTGCTTTCAGCTCCCATCCCTACAAGAGGCTGAAGCTCAAGATGGTTTCAGGCCTGCACTCAGCAGCTTTTGGTCTGCTTCGGTTCGGATCAGCTCCAACCTTCCACTTTTTCTAACGACACTGCCCAGGGCACATCTCCAGAGTTCATTACATTTAAAAGCTTTTTTTTTTGTGCTAAATCTTGGGGGAGAAGGCCTTTTCAGAGGGTCTTTGAACAGTTTTTTCTAAGATCTAGATTTCTATTGTGTCCCTTCCCTTTCTTCAGATCTGAAAATTAAGTGCTGCCTGACTTCTCCAGGAGTTTATCCCCAGAGTGATCAGACGTTGCTTGCTTTCTGAAAGCCCACAGCATTCACAGTATCCGTGAGCTCAGGGGACTGGAATCAGGAAAAAATAACTGTTTTTTCCTTTCTAGCTCACTGGTCTAAAACCTGGTCAGCAAATGCCCGCGTGGGGTAGTCCTGTCAGGAGAAGAGCCGAACCTTGTTTCTTGTCCTGAGACCTGGATGGAGATGGTTTCAAAGGAGCGAGCTGCCAAGACACGCTCACCACTAGGTGTTAGTGTGGCTGGGATGGAGTCAGGGAGCTTTTGGGGGAGTTGGGAGTTTTGGTGAAAGGGGAGCAAGTGGTAGGTGGCATGGGCTGTGCTCAAAGAGAGACCAGGCACGAGGGAACAAGCCTTCAGCCGGGAGTTAAGAGTACTAAACTCAGAAGGGTGGAGGTGTCTGTGCTGAGCAGGGAGAGAAGGAGCCACGGCTGCGGCTGCATTTGCACCACTTGGAGACATCAGCCCTCAGGAGTGCGTCTGGATCTGCTGATGAGGGTGGGGAGGGGAGTCACCAGAGATCTGCATCAGGGGTTATTTCTTCAATCAGGTTCCTCTTGCATTTTCTCCCAGGAGCCCCTGACTGACAGGTCTCCAGCAGGGATTCGTACAGCACTGTCAGTCATTCATTACTGCCAGAGACGTTACGTGCTAACGGCAGCCGCTGGTGGGACCACAAAGGAGCTGGGTTGTCTGAGGGACAGGAGGTGCATTTTACTCCATCTATCATTTCCCTTCCTTGCTGGGGCTCGTGTGACTTTGTATCTGACAAAGACAGGGGTATTATCTTCAGCTCTGTGACCAGATTTTAATGAGACAATTCTCTTATTTCTGCTTTACATGCGTGGAATGCATGGATGCAGGCAGGAGGACTTGCACAAGGATTAAACCATTATCAAACCTGCCAGAAGTGGCAAGGCAGAGCTGCTGTCCACACTTCCTGTCCCAAATCTCCCATAGAGGCTATGACAGCCACCTTGCCCCAACCCACAGTCAGGAATTTCAACAGGGTGTGGATGGTCAGGCAGTTTGGGGTGAAAGTTGCCCATGAAAAACAACTTCTTGCCCTTCAGGTTTAAGACAGTAAGACCATGGAGCATAAAAGGCAGCCATGGGTTTAAAAAATGTTGCCTTGCAATCCCATCAGGTGAGGGGTCTTGGTATAGGTTACGACTGGAGATTCCACTTGTGCTCTTACGTGGCGAGGACTGGTGGGGCTGAGTGTAGAGATGTGGTCAAGCATCCACTGATGCCAGAAGGGACCGGCCCTAGGCTGCCTCAAATGAGAGCAAGGAACATGGGTTATCCTGAGGGTGCAGCGGGGATGTATGTTGGGTCCATCCTGGACAAAACGACCCCTTTGGTTCATCACTTTTTATGCATTTGCTTGGACCCTCACAACCACATTAGGGAAAGCAGAGGAAAATGAAATGATGTGATCCACATGGCAACACATTGTATTTTCACTTCTCCATCCTCTCCCACATTTTTTTGGTTCCCATCATCTATAACTGCCTGCTTGGGTGAGGTTGTCAGTCACAAGCCTTGGTCACAGATGAGTGCCTGAAGAGAGGTGCAGCAGGTTTTGTGTGGTTTCTCTCTCCTGGCACCCATGCACTTGTCCACTCATGGGTGTAGTCCTGGTATTGTCCCACTCTTTGGACCCCACATTGGCAGGTGTATAAAGTCAGGGGCTGGCTGTTCCTGGCAGCAGTATCTGTTCAACCATCCAGGTGAGAACTTCCCTTTTTTCCTTTATAGTTTTATCACTGGAGATAGACCCCTTTGTTACCACAAGTAAGGACCCTTTTCTAGGCCTTTGGCATGTATTTAATATATTTATAATCTATTTCATGCTAATGCTGCTGTTTTCTTTTGCTCACAAGAACACCAAAAGAAAAACTGAAGTGAGATTTAGATGATTTTCTTTTTTCTACCAAAAATATAAAGGGCATTATTCACAGTGAAGATATATTTAAATCAACTGAAACAGTCTCTCCCCCCTTCTATATACATATAATGTAGTTTCAGCTACAATGTAAAAATGGGGAAGTTATCCCTATAAAAGCTAATTATATTCAAAGACAATTAGTGTAAACGAGATGTCAACTGATCAAAAATATTTTTGCATTTATAAAAAATTTAAATTCTAGTCAGCCTGATTGTGCAGGAAACAGCCTAAAAATATCACATCTCAGATTTCTTGAGACAGAATTTCTGCCAGAGACTGGAAAAGGGACACTTCAGTTGCACAGGGGAAGGTGAGCACACTGCACCCCATATACCTCCAGAAACATCTAGAAAACAAGCACTATCCTCATGGATTAATAATGGATGTGGTACAGTGAGGAAGTGTAAAGCCCAACTCATTGGTCATGGTTGGTTAATGGTTACTGCTACAGCTCCCAGCCTAAGAGTCTTACTTAACGTTGGTGTTACCACATCAAAAAACAGGTGTCCACATCTGCCTCAGCCTCCATTAGAGACAGTGGGCTGTAGGGCAGGCATCATCTCACCCAAAATAAGCCAATCAAACCCCTGCCCTCTCCCAACTGTGTTGATTAGCCCCTAAACCAGGAGCCCAGGGAGAGAACTTATAGAGATGTCTGCATGGCAGCACTGCACATTAGATGTGGTAAATCCCACCCTCAGTGTCTCTCAGTCAAAGCGTTTCTCTTGCTGTCAATGTCTTTCTCAATGTTCCTCTTCATTTCAGGTTTTAAAAAAGCTGATGTTGCTGCTATCTATAGGTTATGCAAATGAAACATCTTCCCCCCCAAAAGACACCACCTTCCTTTGCTACGTTTCTAGAAAGGAAGCAGCTAAATAACGAGCTCATCTTGGCTTGGCAAAGGAATGATGGTGGGGATTATAGAGTAGAAATCTGTGAAATCCAGAACAGAACGGAGGACAAGAACAGGGAACAATTAATTATTGACTACTACTTCCAATCCAGGAACCAAGGTGTGCCCAGTTATCAGCTAATGGGTTGAAAGGCAGCAAAAGGAAGGTGTTCCCACACAATGCATCAGCTGGGCAGCTGTTCCTTGTGGTGTTGCAGGAGGAAAAAGAAAAAAAAAAAACCACCTGAAAAAAAGGTTTAAGAGTTATTAAACTCAGTGGTCCAGAAGTGACCTCTTTCAATGAACTTCTGGTCAGACACTGTTCTTATGAAGTCTGATGGTATGAAATATTAACCCCAACCACTGCTGCAACCCCAAAAGGAATACTAATTAAAACATAGTTGTCCAGTCCCAGACAGACAGTGTCCACTGGTGATGGGAGGAGAGCCAACAGATATTGGTAGCTTTAGCAGCAATATTATCTTCTGTCAAAAAGCAAAGGAGCCCAGCTGGACTGTAGGAAATGGGAAGCTGATCTGCTGCATGGCCTCAGGCAAAGCATTTCCTTGGTATTGCTCCTGACCCTGCTCTGTTTTACTAATATGATGGTCACTCCTGTAGGGCAGTGGCAATCTTTTATTATTTTTCTGTTCAGTTCTTCAGAGAAATCAGCCCATGTCTCAGGCAGTGCCTCTCATTGTGCTTGCAATAGAGACCCAAATTGGCAATAATTATGTCTATTATGGAAAAAAATATCCATTCCACTGTGTATTTTACTCTGCATATTTGAAGCTGTTCCATTTACAGACACCCTCCACGTGTCACTCCACTTATGGACTCTGATGCAGATGGTCCAAT
>NW_009648925.1:7680838-7693095 GCF_000708025.1 Charadrius vociferus | reverse complement strand
AAGGTCCCAATTTGAGCAAAGTCAATAAGAGTTTTGCTGTTGCATTTGCTGGAGAGTTTCTTTTGTCCTTTCTGACCTTTCCTTTCACATGTTACGAACATCTTTTAGACCTGGGAGAGGCAGTTACTCTTATGGTGCATTCATATTTTTAAAATGTCTGAAATTGAATGGATTAAGTCTTAAATCTTTGCCTGCATCCCTAGAGTGCCTTCATACTTTCACAAGCCATAGTAGCATGGATAAGAAAAAGCATAAAAGTTTCTGTGATTCACCCAACCCAGGCACCACAGCTGCATCTGGCACCACAGCAACCCAAGGCAGTACCTTGCTGTGACATGGAAGATGCCTCACTGCAGAATAAGCACAGTTAGCAGATCTTCTTTGTTAGCCAGCCATCAAGCTAGCCACCAGCCACATTCATGGGCTGGGCCGTGTGTACTGTACTGAAACCCAAAGGCCAAATTCACCCAAACCACGGGGGACTTCAAATGTCAGCTTGGGGATTGTGCCCTTCCTCCGCAAAAGCAGAGGAAGAAAAGTGCAAGGAAACACCTTCACTGCCTTGTTGCTTTACCAGCACCATTAGTTGAGCACTGTTGCTGATGTGCTCATGGGGATGATGCACCAAAGGGGTCCAGAGAGCACTCTGAGATCTGTGCCTGCAGCCTCCCGCTGGCTTCACAGGATGAGGTCTGAAAATAGCCGTAGCCTTCAAAAGATCACAGCAGAAAATAACACACACAAGGCTTTCCTGTTGTGCATCCTGTGAACCTGAGGTCATGGTATGACACTGCTATTGCCACAGCCAACCTGAGCACACCTGGGAGAAGGACTGCCTCGTACTGAATGGCACTGGGTGTATTTTAGAGGTCTGAACCTCTGCCTCCAGTTCAATGCTCTGCCCTGCTTGCAGGAACAGCTGGAGAGACACAAAAGAACAGGGTAGCAGGTATCCCCAGGACGGGTCCTTATTTGGCCTCATATCCTGACCTGCCTCTCTAAAATACCTGTCATTCAAATCCCATCATTGCAAGGTTAAGCTCCCTTTTGTTGCACCCAGTGAGTAAATTTAGAAGCAGTTAGTTAATCGGTACATTTGTCTTCTGCCCATTAAATTACAGTGCAGCAAAAAAGGTTTCCCGGGAATAAAACAATTATTGTGGAAAATGAAAAGAGCTGTTTGTTTAATTCCCTTTTGAAATGAATTGTTTGGACAATGTGACATTTGAACCAATGAGCAGAAAACAAAGGAATTCTGCCATTAAAGAGAAGTGGAAGTCCTCCCAGCGCTGCCGCCAATGGAGTGATGCTCCCCCTCCCAGCTCCACAGCTTAGAGCATCACTGCGTGAAAGTGCTCACTGCGCCTCGGGTCTCGGAGGGAAACGCAGGCAAGAAGGACACCGAAGGCCTCTGCTTTGCAGAAGGAAGTCTTTTGCTGCTGTGCCGCTTCGTGCTTTTCCTCTGTATTTTTTGGCTTTTTGTAGACAGGGGTTTCTGTCATTTAAAGACCCTTTGGCTTTAGGAGTAGCTCAGATCCTTGCCCTGCTGCTAAACCAGGCAGGATGCGAGGGAGCAACATGAGGTTTAGTCTCAGACGAGACTTGGGCAGGTCTGGAGCAATGCCAAAGATGTGGCATCCTGTTATCAAACAACAACAAAAAATTCTGAGTCGCTAATGCACAAATATTAGGAATTTGATAAACTTCTGAGGCTTCCACCTCAAACAGGCCGGTCTCACGAGGCTCCAATATATGCCTTCTGGTACTAATAGTATTCCTACACTTGCTGCTGTAAAGTCCTGCACACCTCAGAAGCAGAAAAATGTACGTTTCCTTGTGTCTGACATCTTTGCCCCTAGAACAGAGAGAAGGTAACCGAGCTCCTCGAGGAAGTCTGGGTTTTGGGTGTCTGTAACACAAAGACTTGATGTTGTCACTGAACATACAGCGATTTTGAATGACCAGAGTGCTTCTGGGCTGAAAAAGACAAATGTGATCCTGCAACATGGTGGGAAACAGGGTCCCCCTCACAGCTCTCGTGCATTATTTCTACCGCTATGTCTGGCCATGGGAAGAGCTGGGCTAGGATAGCATGAGGAGCAGACCACCCATGATTAATGGGGAGGTCTTCAACTCAGAAGCAGCACTGAAACAGGCTATGCACATAACCACAGCAAGAGTCCAGGAAAAGGAAACAGTTGACAGGGGACCTGATTTATCCCTGTAAATATGCAAGAGAGGGGGAACTCCGGGGAGGGAAGAGAGCTGTTCAAGCCCCCAGAGTTATTTTGCAACAGAAATCTTAATATAGATAGAGCCGGAATGAATTTAGGGTGAAAATTGTAAGCAAGTTTCTAAATGACCAAGTAGGGAGGTTTTGGAGGAGCTTTCAGGAAGGAGTTGGGGCATTAAATTGAACTGATTTTATAATGGAGCAGAACATGTTTGCGAGTAAATTTATGTGTCATGCAATAACAGGAGGCTGGAGCTGGCTGCTGAAATGATCTCTTTAATCTTCTACCTGTCTGTTCAAAGCAGGTTTCAGTTTCTTAATGTAAAGGTATTTACCTCAGTTAGCAAGGGAAGATGTGTTGCTGGCCACCAGCACAAGGGCCTCTCCCATAGCCCAGACCTGCTTCCCATCCATGGTCTGCTCGGTGTTTGGACTGGAGGCTCTCAGTTCTTGGTCTAAGGAGATACCATTGAGCTACTGTGCAAGGCAACAAAAATCTCAGCACCACCAAAGAAAGCACCACCTTTCTCTAAAGTCTAACCAAACTGTGCTGGCTTTCTGGAAGAGCCCCCCTTGAATGCTATTAGGCTTTTTTCCTCTGGCTACAAAGATAAAGGTGTTATTCCTAATCCAGAAGCAATCCAGAAAAGGCATCCACAGAAAGAGTAGAAGCATGGCTTGTGACACATGAAGGCTGGGCCAGAGTCAATGTGAGGGGAAGACCTTTCTCAGCCCAGGAGAGCATCATCCAGGCTAAGGTGGACCCTTGTAATGTAAGGGATACTTGTTCACTTTCTCCATTGCTTCTCCTTGAACTTTGCTAAATGATCACTCTCCCTCCCTGATCTTGCAGTGTTCATTAGGCCATGTGCACAGTGGGGCTACCTGTCCCTCTTCAGCCTTTTTGCTGATTTCTAGCAGGTATTCCACCATGCTAAACTCCCTCTGGGTTTTGTGAATCTGAATCAGGACAAGCAATCCTCCAGTCAGCCATGATCACTGAAAGCAACCAGCTCCAAACTCACACACACACAGGAGAGAACAAGTAAACCTCAAATTGGTAAACAGCTTATTGCTCATTTAATATTATCACTCAACAAAGCTCCCAGTTTGCTAATACACCTGGGTGATCTTGTTACAATTACTGTTGAATTGTGGAGGAGCATCCTCCAAAATAGTTTCAGGTAGATAGCACTTGCCTGGCAGAAAGCTCTGAGTATTTCCCAAGTGAAATAAGTACTGTTTCCACCTAAATAGGATCTAATGAGCCATTCAGGAGAATTTGAAAAAAAAAAAAAGTCTTTGCCCTGAGGAAAAGCATCCCAAAGTACTCAACAGCATCTCCAGCCTGCTGCTGGCAGTGCTTGTCTCTCAGATATCACAGGATAAGATAGTTTTCTTAAAGTGTAAAGAAAAACACAGAATTAGGTGGAGGAAGTGGGGGTCTTCGGGGTACAGATTTATCTTTGATCCTAAGAGTCTTCGTCTTCAGTTTCACAATATCTTATCCTGTCACACTTGCAAAAAAGATTGTTAAAGATAGATTGTGGTGGTCCCAGAGACTGCTCCCTGCAGAGAGCCAGAGATGACAGGTCAGAGCTGAGTGATGGCTCATTGCAGGTTCATGGTAGTGCAGCTAGCTGTGCCCGTGCTGCCAACGGCCACCAAAACACAGAATTACAGCAAAATCACAGAAAAGAAGTGAATGCCCACCTGAAAGGCTGCTGGGTTGTGATGGCATGTTTCTTTGAGCCTCTGGGGGTAAGGCAGGGAGATGCAGTTCTCCATGTAGTCTATTCCAAGGTTTGCAGAGAGCAGGAAAACTGTCCTGACCCACAGAAAAACCTATGTCAGGTACAGGCCAGATACAGAGGCTCTGGATTAATCTGGTTGTACAGAAAGAGGTGAGGTTGGGCAGCCCCATGAGGTAGTGGGGTATTAGAGAGCATAAGGAAAAGCTGCAAGCCCCAGATTAAGAGAAGGAAGGATGCTGAGCAACAGCCAAAACCAGGGGTGAGCAGCCCCGTTATTGTGAGCCTTAAACTTGAGAGGAACAGTGGTTCATGGTCAGAAAACTGATTTTTAGCTTCAGGATCACGTCAAACTCTTGAGGATCAGGAAAGAAAAAAAAATAAATAAATCAGAGTTGGATCAGATCTCTGGTGAAAAATATTGCCTCTCCACTGACTGAGTGTCTCTATTCAGGTTTACAGGAGAGAGGACAAGTCTGGAGCCTAAAACACATGAAAGGTGAGGTAGGTTAGAGATAACCTACCATTCTCTATATCTATATTAGTCCCATTTTCCAGTCCTGCACTGTGCAGAGCATAGTCTCCTCTAAGCACTGGCGAACTGCAAGGGGGTTTCTGAATCACAGAAACTTAAAGATAAAATGCATTTAGCATCAGGTTAAAGAGCTCACACCAGCTCCCTGCTCACATTCAGCCATTAATCTGTTCTTGAGACATTTTGTACCTGAGAAACATGCAGAGTAAAGGTGGATGCAGGAGGAATCCCAGTCAGATCAGTTCAGAGCTCATGTTGCCATTTGCACCTAGCTGCATTGTGGACCAGGACCAACAAATCTGTCCTCAAATGCTCCAAGGAGGCTAAGAAAAATCAATGGTACCTTCTCTCCATGGGACTGCAGGACCAGTGAGCTAATCCTCCTGGGAGGGAGGTGCAGATTAACATTGTCAGTCTACCCAGGAAGCCAGTCCTGCATGACTCAGAGTATCATATCACAACCTACTGAAGCCACATCAAGGCTGTAACATTGCTACCTAAAAGGGAGCACAGCCTCCTTCCATCCTGCCTCCAAGGACAGGTTCCCTTCTATATATCTATCCCTTCCCCAGCCCCACCAAAGTCTTCAGTTTTCTCAGGTTGATTTTAAGCTGTACCAACAGAGCTGGCCAAGTGCACCACCACCCAACTGCCAGCAGCAGCAGAAAGCCAGCAAAAACTTCCCAGATGTCTGTGTGACCCATAGTAAACCTGTACCCAGCCACCTCTCTGCTTTAATAGAGCCTTAAAAAGTACCTCCTCACAGCTGCTCCAAGAAGCAAATTCAGCTCTGGGGGCTCCACTCCTGGAGACCTTGATGTTGTTCCTGGGCAGGTAGCCTAAGACTCCCCAAGAGGAGACCCTACTGCCTTATCCAAACCCTAAACCACCCTTGCTTTCTGCTCTTAAAGGGTGTATAGAGGATGCTCAGGTGTGTCTGATAACGAGGGACAGGACTGTGGAGATGAGCCCAATGGCTTTCCACAAGTGTCTTTAGTAATCAAGTCAAAGGAGAAGTCCTGGGACACCTTTTGGAGAGGTGCAGCAGCTGCAGGTAGGCTATACTGCTCTGTGGTCCCTGCTGAGGAGGTCTGAGCTGTAGAAGACCCAGGTTTTCCCCAGACTGTATTTTCGGAAGTAGGGCTTTTGGAAATGTCCTCTACTTTAGCCAGGATGCTTTTAGTTTTAATTCAATATTAATACTTAAAAAGAAAGGCTGTAATAGGACTGTTTCATATGCCAAGGCACTTTGGGATCCTCTCCCTGCTGCCCAGTGAGAATAGGGAGGCTTTTCTATGTGTGACAATCTCCATCACTGAGTATCAAAGTGCAAAAAGCCTGGGTACACCCGCAGCAATGCCTGTTTTTTCAAGGCACCCCCACAGGATGGATAATGGCATTTCCCTTGTAGCCCCTCACTCCCTGTGTCTGTCCCCAGATGTTGCCCCTTATCATCTTTCACAGCTGTACCCTGCCATGTTTCTCCTGAGAGAAAAGTGCAGGTGGACATGACATATTGTATGCAGCCATCTCTTGATGTCTACTCCTGAGAGTCTGGGATGAAAAAGGAGAAATCAGTGTATGCAGGGAGGTCATGTGAAGAGCACACAGGGAGGAAAGGGAAGGTTATAGCAGGTTTGAGCGACTGCCTTTGCGTATCTGAGCTTGTTTTGTAGTTAGTGCAAGGAAAATACTGGTTTTACTTCTGGAAAATAACGTGCAAGGGGCAGTCCAAAGCTGGGCACAGTGAAAAACCCTGCCCTGAAGGCCTTGTGCCCCAGGACAACGAGCAGGTAGTCAGCCCTGAGATCCCCCTGCCCAAAATCCCAAGACCCGAAGCAGGTAGTCAAAGCATCCCCCAGGTCCGGGCAGGACCGGATCTGCTGGCAGTCTCAAGGCGGCATGACTTTTAACAGGTTCAGCCCTAGCAGTGTCTTATCCCTGCTTCATGGGGAAAACCAAATAACAAATCTCCCCAGGTTGCCGCCTCGCTGTTTTCTACACCGCCGGCGCCGCTATCGACTGCGGCCGGTGTGCGGGCAGCGCCCGGCAGGGCTCGGCGCGTGCTGCCAGCCTGTGTTTACTCCTCGCACCACGGCTCTCCGCGGCTCTGTTGCCTTTGCAGTTTCACACCTCGCTCCTTTTCATCGCATTACGCCGAGGTGACCGCTTCCCCTCTGCCTTCCCTCCCTTTCGCGCACTCCAGCCCAAGCGCCGAGCGCTGCCTCCGCACGCCTCAGTTACCTGCAGGCTGTGCAAATAAAATTATTCCGGCGGTGACAAACGTGCCCGTATTTCTGGCTCACCTTGGAGAAACTCTCACTCTGCCTATGTCCCTGTCTCCTTGCAATCTAATCAGGTAAGGGGGGAGATGAGCTCCCCCCTGTAACGACGGGCAGATCTATAGTTGCAGGCTTGGATTATTTTTTTTTTCCCCCTATTTAACCAGAAAACAAGCTACTCATGAGAGACCTGGGCGCCCTGTTCTCTGTCTGTAATATAGCCGGTCCTGAAACACGTGGCAAATACAGCAGAGCACGTTTCAAGACCTGCCCCCTGCGTGCTCACGTTCATCCGCGCTGTTACCAGGCAGACTTTCATCTCCGACATCTCCAGAGAAATTAAAGAAAATAAATAAAATTAAAAATTCAAAAACTGTTGCTCTCCTCCCAGCGGTAAGAGGGCAAATTTGCTGGAGATCCTGGACAGTGAAGCCCTGGATGCAGGTCCCATCCCAAGATCCCACTCAGCTTCCCTGGCTGCTGGCAGAGCCCGGAGATGGTGGCCAAACACAAGGAGGAGAGGATCTGGAGGATCCCTGGGGCTGTCAGAAGTCTTCCAACTTCTCAGGATGATTGCAAGTACCCTTGCCAGCAGGCACCACCAGTTTCCTTTCCCACTCGCTGCCCCTCAGAAAAAATCTCTGAGTGAATTTACCGCCTGTGGAAATGCTTAAATACAAGAGACGAAGGCAGACACTGCTTGGGCAGGAGCCACGGATGCAGGCACCGTGTCTCTGCCAAAGCACCTCCACCCCACTATGCCGTGCCCGGAGCGAGGGACCTCACTGAGCACCGGCACTTCGCGGAGGCTTGCACAACAGCTGGAGGTACTCATTTTGGAAATTAATTTAAAAAAAAAAAATAATCATCTCCCACTGCCCATTCCTTTCAGCAAGGAGACAGAAGTCAGACCGAGGATTTGTGTCTAAATGTGTTGAATAAGAGAAGCCCCCTGACCAGGTGGATGTGCAGTATTGGGATAATTTCTTTTCCCTCAGAGGCTGAGTTTGCTTTCACACAATGCTGACAGGACGCTCTGAAGGACACCCACTTAAACACCGCTGGTGGAACAAGGCTGCTGCAAGGGACAGGACCTTCCTCCAGAGCAGACATGGGCTGCTGCAGTGCTCAAGGCCAGGATGCGCTCCGCCTGCCAGAGCAGCAAAAGCACGCCAGCGAAAATCAATGTCCATGCAGATGGGTGTCCAGCCATGTTTAATCATTTGCACTTCAACATCCTTGTTTATTCAAGATCTCAAAGCCCCCGACAAATGCAGATAAATGAAGTCTCTAGTTGGCCATGTGCGATGGATAGGAGTCCACTCTGGTACACAGAGCAAGGGTCTCGGCATGGAGATTGCCCCAAACCCAACGGCACGTCGTTGGCAGAGTAGCAGGAGGGAGTCAGGGCCGGGAACCACTCTGCCCATGTCGATCTCAGATGGCCATGCTTCCCAGTGCCCTGCAGCCCACAAGGGGCTCTGGCAGCTGCCACAGATATTTCCCATTCCCAGAGCATCGCCGTGAAGGGTGATGGCTGGGTAATGAGTTTCTTTAGTCTTGCTTGAATGCTTTCGGCTCTGCAGACACAACTTCTCAGCGTTCGGCACCAAAGAGCAGATGAGTAGCTGATTACACACTACCCTGCCCTGAACACAAATCTCAGCAGTTAGTGGGACTTCTTCCAGGTAATATGCATCTGTGAATAGGCATAATTTCTGTGCTCGTCTCTACCAACCCCAGTTCTGCAAAGGCAAGGGAAAAAAAAAACCAAACCAAACAGGAGCTTTTAAAAACCTCTTAAAATCAAGCCCCAGGAGCACCACACTAAAAGATCTCAGCTCTTGGGACTTCCAGCCCTGGCCACTTTGCACACATGACAGCCGGGGCAAAGTGATGAGAAGAGCATCCCTCTTCCTTCTTCCCTCTCTCATGGCCCAGCTGGTGACCATCTTGCATCCCAGATGCCCACAGCGTGAACGATAGTGAAAGATTAACTAGTCCTGTCAGAAGACAGCGGGTCATCATCAAGGAAGCAGGCTGGTCAAGCATCATATTTCCATGTTGCTCTTCGCTTGGTGCACCAGGAAGTGGAGTAAAGCAGCTGGGTGGATGTAAGGGACAATCCCATCCTAATAGCTGACAGTAGATTAGAAAGACAGTAAAATCTCTACCACTGGAGAGAGTGGTGGAACGGTGTCTCTGTGCAGCTCAGGTGGCTGAAGCCCATGGTTTGTGCACACCAACTTTTTGTTCACAACGCTGCCCAAGAGCAGGTCGAGCACCAGTTTTGTTGCTTGTGCCTTTGGCTTCATTACTAAGGCAAAAGACAAGCCCATCCAGGAACAGGCACTTGACCCTTCCTGTGCAGAGACACGGCTTGCTAAGGGAGCTGTAAGTTGTAACGGAGGAGACGTGATGTTTCAGAGGAGGGCAGCCAACCCCTTAGCTAAAGAAGGATGCTGGAAGACCCACAGAATCACAGAATGGTTAGGGTTGGAAGGGACCTCTGGAGATCATCTAGTCCACCCCCCCCGCCAGAGCAGGGTCATCTACAGCATGTTGCACAGGACAGCGTCCAGGTGGGTTTTGAATGTCTCCAGAGTGGGAGACTCCACCACCTCTCTGGGCAGCCTGTTCCAGTGCTCCACTACCCTCAAAGTAAAGAAGTTCCTTCTCATGTTAAGATGGAACTTCCTATGTTCAAGTTTATGCCCATTACCCCTCGTCCTATCACTGGGCGCCACTGAAAAAAGACTGCTCCCATCCCCCTGGCATCCTACCATTAAGTATTTGTAAGTATTAATAAGATTCCCCCCTCAATCTTCTTTTCTCTAGACTAAAGAGACCCAAGTCCCTAAGCCTTTCTCCATATGAGAGATGTTCCAATCCCCTAATCATCTTCGTTGCCCTTTGCTGGACCCTCTCCAGCAGTTCCCTGTCCTTCTTGAACTGGGGAGCCCAGAACTGGATGCAGTACTCCAGATGCGGTCTCACCAGGGCAGAGTAGAGGGGGAGGATGACCTCCCTCGACCTGCTGGCCACACTCTTCTTGATGCACCCCAGGATGCCATTCGCCTTCTTGGCCGCCAGGGCACATTGCTGGCTCATGGTCATCCTGTTGTCCACCAGGACTCCCAGGTCCCTCTCCACAGAGCTGCTCTCCAGGAGGTCAGCCCCCAACCTGTACTGGTGCATGGGGTTATTCCTCCCCAGATGCAGCACCCTACGCCCGTCACAGCTCAGTCTGACTGGATGTAGTTCACCAAGTTAAATAACCTAATCCAGGTGTGGTAGGAGGAACCTCGTGGCAGAAACAGGTTCTGTATCTGATACAGCAAATCCCATGGGGAGGGAGCAGGAGAAACAATTTGACAAAGCACAATAAAGACCAAAACCAGAGAGGGTAATAATTCGTATTTCAATAGGGCATCTTTTGTGCTGAAGGATACAAATGATTTGGCCACTGTTTGAAATTCAGCCACCTCTGGAGTGGAACATAACCATGCAAAACATCTGACATTGCCTCAGTGTTGATGTATTTGTTAATATGCAAATTGCCAATCAGTATATCTTCAAAAGGTTATTGCAGAGTCAGATAATAAATCAGCCCTATGTAATGCTTAATATCTTTATGGTGACAGTGCTGAAACTTCAGAGCCCTGGTACTGTTTATGTATACACACATCTCTCTGTGTGTATTTCACTCTTACACACAGAATAAACATGATACTGGTTTTGTGCAAAAGGAAGACTATAAGAAAAAATAGAAAATGGCCTCTGTAGCCCACTTTACTGATGTTATGGCTATACTTACCTTTATTTCTACTTTTTCTCCTCCCTGTTTTATACTCCGCCTGCGAAAGGGAAAGCTGGATTCCCCAGCTGGGTGGGAAAACACAAGGCGTTTCACCAGGAGGTGTATGCAGGCAAAGACTGAAACACATGGATTCCTGCAGCTCCTTATAGAGGAGGCCTTCGGCCAGGGCAGCGTTGGAAAATCAGAATTAATGTTGTGCAGCATTCCCCAGGGGACAGTGCCGCCAGTGCCGCCAGTACCTTCAGCTCCCTTCTCATGAGCTGCTCTTGGCTGGAAAGTTATCACGCAGGGCAAAGGGTTTTGGGGATTAAGCTGCCTGTTCTCCTTTCCCGTGGTTTTTTTTTGCTTTTTTTTTTTTTTTATTATTATGAGCTCTGGACCACGCTGGGGGGGAGGATAGTGCTGTGAGTCGGCAAGAGCGCACTCGCCCGCCTCCTAATCCCAGCTTTTCCCCAGGGGGCTTCACCTACTTTTCCAGCACCCACGATGCTGTGAAGGTAGAAAGCAAGCGAAGGGGCGACGGGACCACTCTTGCCATGGCCAAGTGGTTTGATACTCCCTGCTTTTATCCCCTCCCTTACCCCATCCCTTGCTCTGGCTGCTCTGTGCTGCCGCTGGCTCTCCCATCTTAATTCTCAGCCCCCTGCACGTGACCCTGAGCTGCCAGCCCTGTGGACACCTCCCACCCCATCCCTGGGGGTCCTTCCCCAGATCCTGTTGGAGATGTATTACCAGCGGTGGTTGGTTTGGCCCGTTGGGGTTCCTGCACGGCATCCGTCGTCCCTGCACGAGTGCGTCCTGCAGGCAACCGCTCTGCTGCTGTTCCACCACCAGCTCAGCAGATACCTGCTGAAGAAACACTGCATCTTTATGGCCGGTTTTTAGCTCACTGCCAGTAAAGGCAGTTCGGCCTCACTCTGTAACTGCATCATTTCCAAAGGACGTGCCTCTGCCTCCAGTGCACATTTGTGCCAGCAAGTGTTTTGACTTTCCGCCAAACATTTAAGTGACCTTATGGCAGGATTGGAAGGCAGGGCTTTGGAGCTCCACCACCCATGGTCTCTGAGGATCTCTATTCTCCCCTCCACCGCCTCCTTCATATATTTTTGTTTAGCATCTCTGCTTGCAAGGTTGCCTGAGATGTTAAAAAGAAATGCCTTCCCCACTAAGACATTCTGTAGTAATAAGGAACTTGATCTCACATAAATTGGGATGTTCTGAGAACCATTTTAATTTCTGCTAATCGGCAGATGAAAAATGAATTACTTCAGATGTCATGTCCTACTGCACGAGTCTCGTAACATTTGGAAAAGCCATAACAGAGTTACCCGGTAATTGAAGGGCTCTACATGAGTGAACTTTGTAATTGCATATTCTTCTCCTTGAGTCTGGGAGGCAGAAAGGAAAAGTGGATCAGGCCATGTCTTAATGAAACAGCTCAGTCCCGCAGCATTACCGAAGCTAAAAGTAAACAAACTGCGCTTATTACTTTATATCACAGCCCCCCGGCTGCCATGGCAGCCCCATGTGTGATGTGCCATCTCCCACTTCACTGCCCCTCCACCGCTTCTGCTGTCAGCCCCACGCCAGGCTGCCCTCGGTCCTGGCGGCGGGCCGCACCCCGGGTTCCCCCGGG
>NW_009648925.1:7600710-7680820 GCF_000708025.1 Charadrius vociferus | reverse complement strand
CACCCCATGCGGCAGGAGACACAGACAGCTTTGGAGACACAAATGGCTTTGGAGACACAAATGACTTTGGAGGGTTTCCATCCCTGAGCTGCTGGTCCTAACCGGCCTGGGAGGAGGAGGAAAAGCATCTGCGCAGCATCCCCATCCAGACCTGTTGGGGTGGCCCGTCCTGCCGAACCCCCGTCTCTGCTCCCAGATGGGAAACGCTGCCTTTGAGGACTGGAAGTGTTTCTGTCTGCACCTTATTATTGGCTTCCACTTACTGAACATGCACACAGCTCCCTCAGTTCCCCACCCTGCTGCCCTTGGTCCTGGCTGGGGGTTACTTGAGGGTCCTATGGCAAATGGGAACCCCCAAATCCTGCGGTACCGTCATTTTTCCTCTCCCTGCATTGATGAGCAGCATTTCCTCTCCTCCGGCATGAGGCAGCTCTTGAGCAGTTGTTTCACTTTTCGAAGGAGCATCTCACTGCTGTAAGGCTGCCAACAGCACCTGGCCATTTTCTCTTTCATAAAGAAAGTGGGAAGATGAGGCAAATATTATAGAATAAAGACTTTCTCAGCTCTTATGTTGAAGGGTTTTTCAGCTTTCTCAGGAATAAAAAAAAAAAGAAAAATGAAAAAAGAATTCTATTGCTCTGTTTGTTGCACTGTCTTTAAAAGTGGGATCTATCATCTGGAGAGTCAAACCAGCATCCATTTCTGTGGATTTTCCATGGCTGCTCCTCAGCGGCTGATGGCATAATGTTTTCTGAAATGCCCATTAGCTGAGTATCTTTATGAACAGCTTCCCAGGGAAGTAGCTGCAAAGTTCAATTTGCTGAATTATGAGCACATCTCTGATAAGAATTGCATTATATGGTACTTGCATGCTGAAAGCATTAACTTTATACTTTGAACTTTTAAAATACGCATTGATGGATATGATGAGGACTGAAGAAGTAGAAAGGTGAAGGTCCCCAAGGATTAGAGATAATAAGGAATAATTGCTATCTGTTTTTTTCCATGAAAAAGAAGTGGTATATTTAGAAGAATTCTATTTAGCTGAGGCTTTTTCACTAGAAAAAGCCATTTGTACCAAAAAAAAAAAAAACCAAAACAACCCCATAACGGAAAACCTCTTTAATTGGTTGAAAATTTATTACAGCAAACCATAAGTTAAGGGCACTTGATTTGTGCTGAAGAACTGTTTGGCTTCACGGAGTCGCATCAGATTTACCCCGGCTTCCTAGGGAGCAAAATTGAGCTCACTCTTATATCTCACACAGAATAAATCTAAGTGTTGTCTGAAATACTTTTATTTTTTAATTAAGAAGAACCAGAGTGAAACAACAGTGGATTTCTCTTTCAGAATAGACTAGATTGTTCTAGCTTACAAAATGGATGCGGTCTACAGTAAATCTCCAGAAGTTTAAGGCCTCGATACTTTGGGTGAAAGCCCAAGAGCTACAGGCTGGGACGCTTCTCTGGGACGCTGAGACAGCTCCGCTCTGTATTCAGGACAAGTCTGGAGCTGAACTCACTCTAACACCCAAGTGCTCAGGGGTACTCAGGTATCTTGATTTCACATGCGCAGCACTGTGATTTCTATGCACTGAAGGCTCTTCACTTAATCGGTGCTATTATCACACCTGATGAGGCACAGCAGGTGATAGCTGAGATGCTTGCTTTTTGATTCCTTGCAACTGAGCAACATTTAGTAAGAATTACTTAAATCAGCTAATCAAAAACATGTTCAATGACATTAGGATGAAGTGGGCTCTAGAACACCTAAGCAAAGTTATTTTTCTGGTGGAAATCTTTCTGTAGAGAGAAAAGCAAATAAATCCCAATGAGATCTATATATTGTAAGCTCTCTGCTCCTTGGGCTATTGAGAAGTAATTCCTGAAAATCCTTTGTTATTCTGTATTTCGACTTTGTTCTGGTGGAACAGGTTTTCACAAACCTTTTCTACTCGTATTTTGGTGGCATAGCTGAGACTGGCCAAAAGCCTGTGTGGTAACTGCTGGAGCAAAGGCATGCAGCGGTGTAGCCGTGCTGCGGCTGGGCTCTGTGAGAACATCCGTGTACAGCCGGGACAGCCTGGTGTCTGCCTCTCCATGCCAGGAAAACGGGGTGGTGGGGCCGTTTGCAGGTGTCATTTTGATGGTGGTGTGTGTAGGCAGCGGCGTGGTCCTTTGCAACATTGGTCCTGTAGTTGCCATTTCTATTGAATAAGTTTTTATCCCCTAGGAAGGGCGTTTTCCAGCTTTAGGAAATTATGTTGTGTGGAGTTTGGTTACCAAAAAGGAATGATGTTGAAAGGGAAAGATGGTGGAGCTGTAAAGGAGCAATGTACAAAGCTTGGTGCAGTGGGCAGAACAGGGAGCAACTGACCTCCAACCCCCTGTCACTTGGGAGCTGGGTGAGTTATTCCTGTCCGTGAGGAGGGGACCACAACACTTTGTGCCACAGAGGACCTGACCAGGTACAATGAGGAGACACCACCTAACTGCCCAGACTCTGCAAACAGAGGCCTTCCATTTTGCTGAGAAACAAAGCCAGGGACACCGCTGGCACAAACTGCTGGAGAAGACCACCTGCAGAAGGTCAGGGTGTGTGTTTTCTCCTCTCTGAAGTCAGCAGAGCCCTTTGTTGTATCGCACAGTGCAGAACGGCGCAGTCTGCTGGGCACAGGGCAGGATCAGTCCCGGCTTCCTCTCCGTGGGTTCAGTGGTGGCAGCAACAAGTCCCTCACTGTGTTATTTGCTCCAAGGACAACTAATTGGTCACGACTCCTGTTCAGAAGAATATCCTCCCAGAAAGGCCTGTCTGTTGGCAACACCCACACACAGAGACAGAGCTCAGCATCTTCTCTCTCAGTCAAAGGGACCCTTAGGGACTGTCCTCCCCTCTCACTGCCCCAGCAGTGGCTGTCCCAGGTGAGAACCGGCCCCCGGCATCCCCTTCCATGCTCTCCCCCTTTCATAGCCTAGTGGGACTTACATCTTAGGGCTCTTTGCCCATCACCTTTCCCTGGCCCGAAACCAAGGTATTAAAATCCTCTGTAGCCCATTGCACAAAAAATACCCTGTGAGTCTCTGTTTCTCACAAAAAATGTATGGTTTCTGCTTCTTTAAAGTGCTTTCCCTTAAAGGAAATTGATGTTAAACCATAAGATACCTGCTCTTGTCTGTACCAGCTCCCTTTGGCCTGTACCAGTGGTGGCAGTGATGCACCTAGAGCTGGTGGATTGTTCCTGCCTGCGGGCAAACACATGGGCAAGTTACTGTCAGCTGAATATTGAAACAGCCCTAGCCAAAATCAAGCCCTTTTTTCTTATTCTTCAATGAGAATGGCCACGTCCAAATAGTCCACGTTAAACTCCACAAAGTTCCTGCTTTGCTATTCTGTTTCCGAAGCGTTGCTCAAACATGCCCCAGCTCCCTGACAGCTCACATTAAGCTCCGTGGAGCTGCGTTCAATCACCTTCCCCTGAAAATCAGTGAAGGAGCGAGGGCAGAGCCGTGCAGCCGAGCTGCCACTCCAGACCGCTTCGAGGATGTCACCGCAGCGAAGGCTCCTGTCAGAGGGAGGCAGAGCCACTGCTCTCAAACACACTGGGCTTTCTGCACCAAGGACTTCTCAAACCTCTTCCTCCTCCTTTCTTTTCTTCCCGAGTTTTTATTCCCCGTCTTCGTTTGTCTCTCTCCTGCCCTGCAGAGCTCTTGAAGGTTTTAGCAATTAAAGGGGGGGGAAGCCATCCTTTTTCAGCTCCCTGGTGGGGCCAAGAGCTGATCTGTGTGCAGAGGAGAGCCATCCCTGCTCCTGGCCGGCTGAGTCCGTAGCACCATTGCTTACCCTGTGGGAAGGGTGGAGTACGGAGGTTGCCCTCAGGCTTTTTCGATGTGGTACCCATCCCTGTAAATAAGCCATGGGGATCCCACGGTGGCACGTGGGTGGCCCTGTTGGGATCTTGCTTTTGAACATCCTGCTCAGAGGTGGCAGAGGAGGAGCAGGGCAGTTTGGTGAAGAAGGCGGCCAATGGCATGGTGCAGCTCAGGGGCCTTCCTGTGCTCTGCTGACCAGGGCACTGCTCTGGGATGGGGACCAGCCAGATGCCTCTCCCCGCTCCACCATTACAGGGCATGGGGGCAGGGGGTCAGTGGGGCAGGGGAGGTTTGCCTGCTGTCTGCCTCCAACACAGCTGAGTCTCTCTCGTCATCCGCTTTAACCAAAAAATCATCTTTTGGGGTAAAACATGGGCAAGCTTCACTGATGCCCTGGTGAGCAGGCCAGATGGGGTGATGGTCCTCTTACTCTGCAGCAACAAAAAGTCCCAGAAACTCTGTGGGGATCAACAAGACTCGGAAAAAAAAAGGAAGTCTCCCTTCCTTCCCCCTTCTTTGTCCCACTCCTGAATTCCGAGCTGCCACCCCCAGCACTGTCTGTCTGTCCATCCACCTGTCCTAGTGGCTGTGACAGGCACAAAACACCGGAGATGGAAAGCAGCAGAGATCACTTAAAATCCCCCATGGCCACAGTAAAGCCGAATGGCTGTGGGTAGCAGCTGCTCAGCCAGGGCTGTGGGAGACAAGTTTTCCTGCAGAAGGAGGCTGTGGAGCAGGTCCCACCCTGCCCTCCCCGCAGCTGTGGCTTCAGCCTTTTGTATTTTCATCAGAGAGGTGCAGAAAAAGCCCGAGCAGTGTGGCAGCCTCAGCGCTCCTCGCAGGTGCCACGGCAGCAGCCTCTGTGGGCGGAAAGGCAATTTGTGCTGTTTTTGGAGGACTGGGAGCTCTGCAGACGTGATGGCTTTTCAGACAGGACTCACTCTGGAACAATCATTGGGTCTCAGCTCAGGACTATGTGAGATGGATTCTTCTCCTGCCCAGCACCCACATTTCCAGACACCCCCAAAATATGCCTGATGGTGCCAGAGGGATGCGCGGTGGTTTTGCTGAGTGCATCAAAGCTGAGCTGCCTTTCGGCTCCCACCCAGCCTGTAGGCAGAGGGATGCCTGTGTTTTGTTGCTGGATTAGTCATTGCCCAGTTGGAGATAAATGCCCCATTCGCAGGGCTGCCAGAACAGCTAATACCCATCCAAAATTGCAGAAAACCACAAAAAAAAAGCAGAGCTGTGCCCCGCCTCCACCCCGCACCCATCTCAGAGCCCCCAGGCTACCATGCCCGGCTGTACTGCTGTGGGGATGAGGAGTCCCAGAGAGGGACCCACACCTCTACCGTGCCAGAGCCCCTCGGAGATGTGGTGCTGCCCCAGGGAGCTGCCAGGCCAAGATCCCACACTGAACTTCAGCCAGGCAGACACAGGCTTAAAACCATGGCTGAGCAACAAAAATAATTTGTCCATTGCTGGATTTTCCTCTGTTCCTTTATGGGGCTGCATTTCTCTTGCTACTTGTTGCCCCCCGGGGGCTGCCTGGAATGGGGCAGCACTGTCTCTGCATGCGGAAGGGATGCTCAGTCTTGCAGGGAACCTGTGGGATGAGGCAGTCCTGGTCACAGTGGTGGCACCGGGGGGTGGGAAGGGAGCTGCAAAGAGTCTGAGTGATTTGTAATCACTCGCATAGGTTTTCCTATAGGTTCCCCAGGTTTCAGGGAGCTGCCCAGTCAAGGGATCCTCCCCCAAGGAAATTCTTGTGGCAAATTGCTGCCGATGCACAGATTGAGGCCAGCACCCAGCTCTGCCGGGGCACCTGGGCAGATGCCACCCCACCACCGAGCCCGGTGCATAACTGTGTCCTGTACTGTCCTAACACCATGGGAGATGTAAACCTGTTCCTCATTGGGTCCACACTCTGCATTGATCTGGAGAATTCCATGCAGTATACATATATATATTCATAGGAGCTTATTACGCATCCCTCGTTGCCTGTTTTTGGTTCAGCCTGCAGCACAGTGCTCGTGCACGGGAGGGTACTCACGGGAATCGTTTGAGATGCAGATAGTAACATGTGTGTTTGGTTTAAAAGGATGGAGGGGCAGTTCCTGTAAGTGTGTGTGAAGACAGAGTGATCATTAATACAAGTTTACCAGCCCTGTAACGGTGGGTTTCTCTTTGCCATTGGACTTAATTCCTCTGTAATTATGTTCCTAATATAGAAATCACCTGGCATTTATTTGCCATAATAAAACTTCCCATTACATTTAAATTCAATGTGAAGATTTAAGTGTATTTAGGAGACTCAGCTGAAGACCTGAAATTAAATATTGCTGGTTTCCTTTGCCAAACAAGACAAACTCAGATAAATACTAGCAGTCAGATCTGTGTGTGCAGCTACTCCCGTGAGCAGTGGCAGCTGCATGTGCCTACCCAGAGAAAGATGGTGGCCCTCGCGTTGTGGGTGACTCTTTCAGCTTCCACTGCCTTTCTCTGGCCTGGGGCAGTGGTCCGGTGGGTGATGCTAATGACTGATGCTACTTTGTACACCTGAGCAGGGAAAACACTCAGCTGGGCAAAAACTGCAGGCGTTAAGATCACCATCAGCCATCCCAGTTTGCTGTACAGCTTGCCCTGGTTTTCAAAATGTTTGCTTTAGTAGTTGTGGTAGAAGGATGTTGCTGACATGGCTCTTCCCAGCTGAGCTGGTGCTCAGGAAAAGCCCAGGCAGAAGACGTAGATCAGCACAGCTGGAGCTGGGAGACCCCAGAAGACTATGTCCTAGCCCAGTGACCATCATCCCCAGCCCTGCTGTTCTCAAAGGAGACCGGGTGGGCAAATATATATTGCTATAGTTAAAAGGACAGGCCTGGCAAGCACATCCCATGACCACCTGCTGGTGGGTGAGCAGCTGCAACTTTGGTAGCAATGTGCGGATGGGCTCCCAGCGCTGACAAATGACAGATAAAATGGCCAGGCGAAACACTGACACCAGCACACAACAGGGGTGATGCTGCTCCTGACGTCATTATTTTCTCCCTAGATATACTGAGCATCAGAAGTGTGCACTGGCAATATTTTTTTTTCTCCATGCTTTCTCAGAACTCCTCCCAGTAGCCTTAAAATAGCAGGGCCCGGATAATCATTAACCACTTTGACGTATTCCAACGGGCACAGATTGGGAATTCATAAGGAGAGGACAGAGCTGGAACAGAGCCTCACGCCCGGTTCGTCTCCAGCAGTTTTATCCTTGTCAGGGCAAAGCCAGTTCAGCCTGACCTTGTCACTGCTGCTCCTAGAGACAAGCTCCCATCACATCCAAAAATAGGGAAGAATATTATACGTAACTGCTTAATATATCACTCTTCCCATAAGTAGGGAAGAGTAATAATATATAGGGAAGAGTATTTGATCCATATGTTGAGAGGGTTATGGCTGAAGCCAGAGCCACCCTTCCTTTTTTGTTACCTCTGGTTTTCCACCTTTGACATGAACCCTCATTCAGACTTGGATAACAACAACAAGAAAAAAAGGCAGGTGCCCCGAGTCCTAAGCCCACTGGGTTGTTTCAGGGGAACAAGATGGTACTGAGTAACCTGAGGATGAAGCTTGCAGCCAGGGAGCATTTCTCCACTAGTTGCTGATAAAGCAGAAATGCTGCTTAGGCTGATCCAAGGGATGGGTTGTAAATCTACAAAAGAAGATTGCAAAAATGCGTGTTGGGACGTAGACCCTTCAAAGGGTCTTTGGAGAGCAGTCCCCAAAGGGAATTGGTAGGAACGCTGTTGTTTGAAGCACTGGAGAATATGTTGTGCAGAGCTGACTGCTACAAACTTACAGAAACGGGAGTGGGGATTTAATTTCCATCCCTAAATGCTGTGATCTGCACCTCATTTTGGGCTTGCTTTTGTGTGCACGTAGCTTTTAGCAGAGGTCTCTGTACAGCGAATCCTTCATGTGTGTCACAGCCGATGGACTGTTCCTGAGCTCACTGTGCAGCCAGCACTGAGACTCCGTCTCCTTTGCTGTACAAAGGATTTATTCCTTTAATATGCCCCTGGTGTTTATTTTTCTGCTGGTACAGGAGTGCGTGTGTGCATGTGGCAGTGTTTTACAAATGCCTGCTGTGGACAGAATTGGGCTTCACAGTATGCAAAAATAGCTGTGCACCACACACAAGGATATAATATTTCACACGACTGGAGAAAATGTGATAAATCAGGTTTTTGCTGGATTTGCAAAAATCAAGAAACTGGGGGATTCATCTCCACAGTTGAGTCCTGAACTCTTGCAGGAGCTGGCAGGACTGTCTGGGTTGGAGTGTCCCAATTAGGGAAGGGGGATTGGGTCCCCATGGCGGGGTGGGACATCTATGAACATCTCTTGGCTCTGAAGAGACAAGCTCAGATTTTGTAGACTCATTTATTACAGAGCACAAGAAGCCAACGTGAGTTCAGACTGCAGCTACAGCTTTTTTCCTCTGCCTTTGCCTGGAGGTCGTTGCTCTTAAGTTCCTGCTCCGTTCTGCTCCGTTCCTGATCCCTCATCACCAGTGCCTCCAGCTGCTCGTTAGACAAAACCCAGGTCCCTCACTTGGCCTTTGAGCCCTGCAGGAGACATTGGTGTGTGGTGAGGTGGAAAGACAGGGAGGTTGTAGAGCTGGGAGGTTTCTGCCTTACGTGTTTGGTGCTGGGATCACACTTGTGTGCTGAGGAGTGAAGCTGTTGAGAAAATAAAGCACCAGGGTGTGAGATGAGGAGAGTAGACCAGAGGCTCAGAGCAGTGGTCCTTGTAGCTATGGGTGTGGTAGACGTTTGGCGAATGGGGGAGTGAAGGAGCTGTGCTGAGCCCTGATCTCTCCCCTTTTCCATCCTGGCTGGCAGTATGTGCTCATGCGGGTTCCTTATCACACTTGTGCTTTACCACCCCAGTCCCAGCAAGGGGCACAAATGTGCACAGACGAACCCGAGCCCCTCAAACTGCACCTCACACGGGGAGTTTGGATGCCAAATGTCAGTGCTCTTTCTCACCCACACCTTCCTCCCATCTAATCTTCCCTGCTTCCCTTCTCCTGGCTTGTCCTGTTGCACCTTTCCAGGTGAAAGAGGTCCATGGATCCTACAACCCTCCTTGCTCCCCCTCTCCCTTTGCATCCCCTCCAGTGTGCAGTGAAAACCAGTGACAGGTAGAGCTGAGCCTGGTTTTGTAATGTAAACAGTTATTTACAGTTTTGCTAAAATTTCATGGAAGATGACATTTTTAGGTCACCTCGCTGAAGCAAATGAAATGATTAACATGTTTGCATTAGGTTTCATAAAAAAAAGTATCACTCTTGCCCTGTGTGGTGCTCAGTTCCTCAGGTTCTGAGACCTGACGCGGTACCCTGAAAGCTAAGGCAGTTTCCCACCAGGGTTAGCAAGAGCAGGGTCTGGTTTCCTAACACAAGGCAGCTGGGATGGATGTCTTTTGCTGTGTCCAGCAGCCTCAGACACCAGACTGTGTCATCCTGGTGCTCCATCAGTAGTAATGATGGGGCTGATCTGGGGTTTTAAGGGGAAATATCCTCTCCCCAACACTGAAAGTACAATGGCAGCCTTCCCCATTCTGCCTTTAAAAGCTTTTAAATCATGGAGCACACCTAAATACACAATTGGGACCTGTATTGCAGCTTGTAAATACTAAAAGGTGGGGAGTAAAATGTAATGGCTCTGTTCTTCCCTAAATAAGTGATGGTAAATGACTGTAAAGTGAGCTCCTGAGCTTGTGTGTGCAGGGGGGAATTTAGTCCCATGGTGAACAGGACTGAGTCAGAATAATACTGAGGTTTCCTGGATACCCCTGGTTAAAGCTGCACCAGAAACAAGGGAACAAGCCAGGAGGATCAGTGTTTCAGCCACCGCTCATAAATGTCTGTGTGTCACAAGCTGGGACGCAATTTGTTCTCCGCCGTGCTTGCTTCTAGGGTGAAAATAGCCAGCGCTACAGACTGTCCATCAGTGTGACTCACTTTTGGGACAGACTGTCTGGGGGAAGTGGACGGGGAGGTGTGTGAAATTTGAGGACCTTTTCCCTGCTGGGCTATGGGTACACAAAGACCTGGACCCACAGCACACACCTGCCACCCATGGTCATGTTTGTCCCTCTTGGTCCAGGAGCACTGGGATGGAGACACCTGCGTCTAGCGCTGCAGACGCCCACAGCCTGGCAGGTCCTGCGAGGTACCGCATGGCGCTGGGCTCAGTCCAGCTCCCAGAGAGGAGCGGCACCTCCACGGCTGGCACTAGCCAGCCTGCCCAGAAAGTCCAAGGGCTGCCGAGTCCGTGCTCCCCCTCCTGCCCGGATGGGCTCGAGGAAGCCGGCCCTGGGCTGAGCGGGACATCAGCCCGCAGCAGAGGCTGTCTTGCAGCTACCCCCATCGCCAGCCTCGCTTTCTAAAACAGGTGGCAGAGAGGCAGAAACCTGAGCAGTGAAACAGTGGCAGCTGGTTGCCAACAGAGCTGCATCCCCTGACTGTGGACTAGCATGGGTCCTCTGGCGTCTAGTAAGAGTTGTGCTCATCTAATTTTTCCTTCAGCAGCGATATTAGGCACCTCTTATCTACCCAGCTGTATCTTTCCACAAAAAAAAAAAAAAAGTAGGACCCAAGTATTTGAAACTGTTACATCCCTCTCAAGCTCTGTTCACATCAGCCAAGAATTATTAGAGGGGAAAACAGATGGAGGCAGCGTGATTACCCAAGCCAAACCAGGTGCTGCTGCTGTGCCATGCCGTGCCTGTGGGAGGAGGGGAGCCTCGCTGATGCTGTCTCTCTTTTTCAGGGGGAGTTGCTGAGCCCGTGTCGATGCGATGGATCGGTGAAGTGCACGCACCAGCCATGTCTGATCAAATGGATTAGCGAGAGAGGCTGCTGGAGCTGTGAGCTGTGTTACTACAAGTATCACGTCATTGCCATAAGCACAAAGAACCCTCTGCAGGTAAAGGTACTAGAGACATTTCAAAGTCTATTTATTCTTGTTTCTGTTTTTGTTTCTGGGAGCAAGTGGATTTTACCCACGTGGGTTTTTCTTTCCGGCGCACAGTGATCCGTGTATCTGAGACACTTAGAAAGAGTTGTTGGGGTCTGGTCCAAAGAGGCCCCATGTTCTGCTCGGTGGTACCGGAGGTATCCCTCAGGAGCCCGCTCTTTCTGTGCTTTGACAATTCCCACGCTCACTGTTGCCTCCTGTTTAAAATGCCAGTGTGACCACAATAGTGCTGTATCACCTCACAGTCCTTCAAATGTGTTCATCCACTGGAGACCGCAGGTATGCCACTGTCCCCAGAGACAGATGGGGACGGAGCAGTTACAGGATTTGCTACAACAGAGCACACAGTCTGTGACAGAGCAGTATCTTGAGACTCCGCATGTCTATAGTTGTGCCATTAACCGCAACCCCCTCCTACTGAGCCTCTTCTGTGTTGGCATGAGGGGTGAGGGAGGTGGATGGAGGGCTCTTACAGCTCTCCTCTCTGATCCTGCCACCCTTTTCACTTTACTGCTCCCCCGTGATCAAATATAGCCTGGCATGGCAGACGGGGTGTTGTCTGTGGTGATCTGGTCTCTCCAACCCTGATTCTCAGTGGACATTTTGCAGGTGTACACGCAACAGGTAAAGCACATGTTGATGTAAGTGACTGTGAAAGGCATCAGAGGACCCGCCTTCTTCCTCTTCCAAGTTCAAAAGCACGGTGCTTCAATAAGCCCTACTGCTGGCTGGTAATTTAAAATCAAGATGCAGAATGGGGAAAACTGTGGCTGTTAAAAAATGGGATAAGTTATACTTAATAGTTATTGAGGGGCAACACCTGAAGATGGACTAATTGGTACTACTAATTGCTGAGCACCATTAGTGCCGTGGATGTAAGGAAGCACATTAGATCCAGGCAGTACTGCTTAATTAGCATCATCTGGACTGGAGAGACATTACAGCAGCATGCTGTGGTTTAGAGACTAAGGCAATGTCTGTAAGGATGTTGGTCTGTCCAGCACCTGATGGAAGGCTTTTGGTCTCTACTGGTCGGTCTGCTCTCTAATACGAGGCAGAGACTTTGCTAGCATGGGGGCAGGTGGAATGCAAAGTCCTGCTCTCTCCTCCAAACTGCAGTCTCTGTGTGTCTATTTCCAGGTCACTAACAACAGTGAGGAAACAGGGACAGCCCTTTAGGACTCCAGACTTAAACAAAGTAGTGAAATTAGTGGGGCATCATGGGGAAATTCTGCTGGGGGGAAGAAAAAATCCTGCCTGCTCTCTGCAAGTCCCTGCAGCTTCGGATTCAATTTTCCATGTGCCGTGGGCTGGAGAGATCAGTAGTTGCATCCCAAGGTTTCATCCCAGACCCAGGGTGTTTTAATTTCTTGGCTCTAGTAACTCAGAGCAGATTGAAGCACAGGAGGGGAGATGTGGACAAAGCAGTGTTTGTTTATTTCTGGAAAGCTGGTCCATGAGTGCCCTAATGCTTCCTGTGCCTCAGATGGGGGGTGCGATGCTGAGCAGCGTTGGGGGTTTGTGGGTGCAGGTTTACAAGCGTGCATATAGCCAGCACTGCCTTCAGGGAATGACCTCCAAATGCTCTATGCCTTCAGGTGGCTCAGAGCAACGGGTCAGTGACTTTCCTCATGCTCCTCACTCGGCTAAAATTTATTGGAGCTATTCACAAGCAAGCTCCCCTCCCACACACGCATTCAGAAGCCTGCGCAAAGGACTGCTCTTTTGGGGCTCTTTTTGTTAGAAAGCGGCCTGATCTGCCGGCCTTTGCCACGAACACAAAAACTGAGTGGCAGGAGCAACTGAGTTAGAGAGCTCAGCTCCGGGAGTGAAGGTCCCAGAGGACCGTGCAGACCCCGGGCTCGGAGGCTTCACATCACTGGTATAGACTTCACAGCGCTTCTCACAGAAGCACAGGGAGATTTGGAGGGTAGGAAGAAGCAACTAGAGTGAAAAGTCACTTGGTCTGGAATAAATGCGGCGTGCGTGGAGTTACAGATCCATGCCCGGGCACCCTCTCTTGTGCCAGCACAAAGGCACTTCTGGGAAGCAGATGCCACACTAGCATTAGCATGTGAAATCCCATGGGAAGTGGCTGATGTACCAGGCCTGGACTTCCCACAAGGACTAAGGGCTCAGCCCCCCTACCCCATCACCACTCACACCACCGGGGTTTCCCTATTTCCTCCGTGGCTCTTGCCGTCCTCCAGCACTGGGAAAGGGAGGCAGAGGACCAAAGGGCTGCAGTGCCCTGACATAGTGTGCCATAACAATGTGCCAAAGGATGTGCAGGTGGGAAGAGCATCCTTTCTGCTCGGTCTTCACCCCACACGTGGACAGCAGGAGCCACACAGCATGTCTCTAAGTAAAGCAATAGTCCCTGGCCTTTCTTCTCAGGGTCTGCTGCCACTTCTGCCCAGCTTTATTCTTAGAAGGAAGCTCTGAATTTCTTAAGCAGAGGATTTGGAGGGCAAATGCTGTAGGAAATCATGGTCGTCTGTTTATTCCAGACCAACCGTAATACTGGCAAGGACCACACAAACCTCACCTCCTTGTCAAATGAAACCTGTTTGGGTGATGCTCTGAGCCTGGCTAGATTTTAACCAGCAACATGTCCTACCTATCCCCTGTGTCCTCTCATGTGACAGACCACTGGAAAGCCAAACCCAGGCAGCTGGCAGGCCCTGGGCTCCCTGAACCAATTGGTCCAAGCAGAGCAGCACACCCAGCACCCACATGTTCCCCAGCATCTGCATGTTTCTCTGCCCATTTTGACATCTGCTGCACATTTTTTGGAGCGCCTAGGAGCACAGCACGGGCCAGATGTGCATGGAGACTCGTGGTGTGGGCGGAGTAGTTACAGCCAGGGGAACACGGTTCATGTATAATTAACACAGACTCCTTCCAGCCTCCAGTCTGTTATGATGTCTCTTACCAAAGAGACGCCTTTAGTCTGATATTTTGGCAGAATGAATCTCTATAAATTAACGCACCCCCCATCCCTGGATTGCAGGCATTTAAGAGAAAAGGTGTTAAAGCAGCAACACTACAAACCTGCTGAGACTGGGGGATTAAAGTTGTTGGACAACATGGCAAGTGTCCTGCCAAGCAACAGTCACACAGCAAATGAGCAAAAATATCCCCCCAGCTGTAAGCAACCAGAAGATCCAGAGCTTTTGTCCATCCATCCATCCATCCATCCATCCATCCATCCATCTATCCATCCATCCATCCATCCTCCTGCTCTCCAGTCTGCCAGTCACTGAGACAGGAGTCATGGGCATGGAGGCTTTAAATGCTCCTCTCCATTGCAATATTTGTGCAAAGCCCATGACTTTAAAAATGCCCTGAAGACTCAGGGTTCTGATAGCACTGCAGGTGCTCTGGTGCTGATACACAGTGGAGTAGGTACCCACCGTGATGGGACTCTGCAGTGGATCTCATCTATAAGCTCCTTTGTAGCCGCTCCTGAGCCTGGTTCACTCTGATGCTCTGATTTTAGCAAATACAACATCCATTTGAACCAGCCTTCCCAGACCCAGTCTGTGGTGTCAGGGAGTTCAACTCTGCTTTACAGCTGTTATCTCTGACTCTTAGTGTCTTGTGGGTTGTTTCAGCTCCAAAGATCCTCAGTTATCCAGTGCCGGGGTTGGGATCTGATCCTAGTTCTCCTCTGGCTCTATTTTGACTGTGGTGATGCTCTGTTAAGAGCTGATGAGCATTTGTTTGCATGGCCTCTTCATCAGAATTCCCACATCTGCAAGAAGTGGCTGAGGTCTGAGGGTGTTTAAACTTCAGCTTGAGCTCCTGAGCGAAAAACTTTGAGACAAGTTCACTGGGGTCTCCTGTTTGTCCCAACTTGCTGTTGTGTTGAGTATGAGCCTTGGCTGGTCCCTGCTGAGCTCCAGCTCCAGCTGCAGCCTGCAAGCAACGTGTGCAGTCACAGCAAGAGAGACTTCATGGCCTGTGCCTTATAACGGAGGCTTTCCAGGATAGCTTGAGTCTTACCAGATGCTCCAGCACACAGAGCAGAGGGGGTTTCCTCATGGCACATTTCCATTACACAGCCCTAGTGGACCTTCCTTCCTCCTTGCTTCCTTTCCAGTATCTGAATAAGCCACAGCATCTGTAAACACACAGTAGGGAAGCTACCACGGCGGTGGCATAAATTTGTTCGGTGAATTTATAAAAAGAAAAGCCATCCTCCAAAAGATAATTGATGAGGATGGCCAGGGCCTTAGGACAGGAGAGAGGGGAGAGCCAGACCTAAGCAGTGCTGGGAATGGTCCACTCCACCCGTCTAGGAAAAACCTCTGCTCACTTGTGATCCTGGGTCTGAAAATTAAATTGCTGACTAGCGCAGCTCAGGTTGTTAATGATACGTACTAAGGGGACGTGTCAGATACAGCAATAAAAATAAACCGAACTGCCTGAGGCAGGCATGGGGGAGCTCTCAGAGGAGTGTAGGAAGGCTTTTCCAGTGAGCAAGTCTTCTTAGCAAGCTGCTGCAGTAAGACAGAGATCTCTTCTGCAGGCAAATACCTGCCTGGGATCTGCTCATGCTGGTGCTTGGGAACATTTGGAGACCGCTGGTGCCAAAGAAAGGGAAATACGGATCAGGCCTTAAATACTATAGTAATGAGATTATTAATCAGTGTTACATTAGCAATGTGGGGGTTGCACTCACAAGCCTCAGAGCAGAAGCACTGAAGCAAACAGGGAAACAGGTTTGTCCCAAGTACAGCACGTAGGTTATCAAACAGTGCAAGAGAACAAATGTGACAGAACTGGCAGGCACCGATCCCAGCTTGGCCCCTGGCTAGGGCCATCACAAACGGTGGACCTGGGCTCCTAAGAAACCCTTGCTGAGACATCTGGGTCACAGAGCTTTGCAATTTTGGGAAATTGGAGAAACTTGGGGAAAATTAGTCCAAGAGAGCATGGTGTTTTGCACGTGCACATCTGCGTGGTATGCCAAAGAACTCAGCCAGGGGGGTGGTAGCAGAGGACGGACAGACAGCTCCTGAGTGAAGGAGGACATTTCTTCAGAATGGTCTGGAGCGCTGGAGCCCTTTTTCCAGCCCGGGTTGCAAGCCATCTGTCATGGCTTCAGCTGGGATAGAGTTAACTTTCTTACTAGCAGCTGGCATAGTGCTATGTTTTGGATTTGGGATGAAAATAGTGTTGGTAAAACACTGATGGTTTTGGTTGCTGCTAAGCAGTCAAGGCCTTTTCTGCTCTGCATACAGCTCCGCCAGCGAGCAGGCTGGAGGTGCACAAGGAGTTGGGAGGGGACCCAGCTGGGACAGCGGACCCCAACTGACCAAAGGGATATTCCATGCCATATGTCATGCTCAGTATATAAAGCTGGAGGAAGAAAAAGGAAGGGGAGGATGTTCAGAGTGATGGGATTTGTCTTCCCAAGTAACCGCTACGTGTGATGGGGCCCTGCTTTCCTGGGGATGGCTGAACACCTGTCTGCCCATGGGAAGTGGTGAATTAATTCCTTGTTTTGCTCTACTTGTACGCATGGCGTTTGCTTTACCTATTAAACTGCCTTTCTCTCAACCCACAAGTTTTTTCACTTTTACTTTTCTGATTCTCTTCCCCATCCCAGCCTGGGGAAGGGAGCGAGCGGCTCCGTGGTCCTAGTTGCCAGCTGGGGATAAACCACAACACCATCGCAGAGAGATGCTTGGGCGTGCTCTGAAGCCATCCTAAGCCCAGGGCTCACAAAGGTGCTCCTG
This sequence comes from Charadrius vociferus, assembly GCF_000708025.1. Taxonomy (NCBI): domain Eukaryota; kingdom Metazoa; phylum Chordata; class Aves; order Charadriiformes; family Charadriidae; genus Charadrius; species Charadrius vociferus. Next base: position 7,664,169 of record NW_009648925.1, on the reverse strand, counting down.
TTATCCTGCAGGAGCCTTTAAAGCTTTCTGGCACCACAAAGTCCTTAGTTCTGCCCTGTTCAGTGCTGGCAGAGCATCTGTAGAGCTTTCTACCCACCTAAAGGTCACATTCCTGATTGGCAACCTGTGTGAGCTGATGGTTGTTAAAGGTGCACTTCAGTACAGCTCGGTGGCTACCTGGGACTCAGCAGTCATTATCAGCTGAGGAAAGAAAGGCTCGGTTTTAGGTGTCTCCCCACAAGGTGGGATTGCTTGACACTGTGACCTTGCTAGAGCTTGAACGTTTGAGCTGGAGATTTGGAGGGAGTGGGCTGTGTCTGCAGCCAGGGATTCAGACGAAGAGCTTTGGGGGTTTCAGACATGCTGGTAAAGGGTCTCTGCAAGCGTTGCTGAGACCTTTCTTTGCAGCTCTAGTGGTGACTCGAGGACAACAAGGTCACCCACCAAATCCTTGGTCTGCTGGCCATAATGATGGTGGAGTGGGGTTAGGAAAGCAGATGATTTTCTAAGGGCTGTTACGAAATCTGAGAGGTCCAATGCTGTGATTAAGGCAGGCTCCTGAGGCCAGCGGTGCAGGGACACATCCGGCCCAGCTCCTGCAGCTGAAATTCATCAGCACATTCCACCTCTGAACAGCTCTTGGACCCTTCTGTCTGTGCTGTCACTGGATAACATGCTTTATCTTCTGTCTCACCCCTTTTCTTCTCTCTCTGCAAACCTCATACCATAAGATGCGTAGCAAAATGGAATTAAAAGCTTGAAAATAATTACTCCAGTTATTGGTGGCTCAAGCTAGATGTGGGATGCTAAATTGCAGTTCTTAGGGTTGCCAGAGAGGAAATACAACATTTATTACTTACTTTCTTTTTTTTTTTTTCTTGAAAATATTAAATTCTTCTGCAAGCTGGTTATTTTCCCCAGTGTTCAGCTCTGACCCATTTACCTCCTTGCCAGAGGGTAATCACACCCCAGTGCCACCTCCTGAACAGAGTCAGGACTGCTGCTGCGTGTGTCTCTGTCACTTAGTGCCAGATGCCGGGGGAGAGTCTCCTACCCCCTGGCACGACTGATAGACTCCTGCCTCTTCATTATCGCCGCAGCAAGCTTCCCGGCAGCTGCTGCCAGCTGAGCAGCGTCAGGCAGCATCCCTGCCTGTGCTTCAGCCTTTCTGTTCCCAACCGAAGGGAGCGGGGTTTGAAGACTGCACTCGGGTGTAACTTCCCTGTGCTCTGAGCTCCGTCCCCTCTAACAGTGTATGCATACTGCACCTAAGCCTCCTTGTCTCTGCAAAGCAGTGGTGCTGCTTGTACGTGGCTGCTGGCTGTAGAAAACAGCTCCTTCTTCTTTTTCTGTCTTTAATTGCTACCTTGGAAGGACCTGTTGCCACCACAGGCCTTCCTGTGCGCCAGACAGATGGTGAGGAGCCAGTCCATTACCTCCTCGGGAGAGAGAAATGATGCAGAATGATTTGGCTGGCACAGGCGCACGCGGGTCAGCGCGAGGGACCTGCAGTCAAACCTTCACACGCAGCATCGGGCTGTGCACCGGGCTCCCTGCGCTCCCATCCCCTCCGCGTTTGCCATAGTCGGTGGAAGGGGAGAGGAGGTCTGGGGGAAGCTGCAGGGGTTAAAGTGCAACCCCACACACTTACCCAACTCCCCCCTGCCACGGGCCTCTAGTCCTGGAGCTGTGAGCTGATGGCATTGGTTGTGGATTTGTCCTGCGTCTGCTTATGTTGCTGTAGAGGATAAAGCTGAAGAGCTGAGGGGAAGGCAGCATAGCTGCTGATCCCACCCTCGGAACCCAGATTTTGGGATGACGGGTGCTGGGATGTCTGTTGCCCCCTCTTAACTCTGAGGGGGGGACTAACTCTTTGCTCTGTCTTATGAGGGGAGAGGAGTGACACAGCACTGCGTCTCCTGTGGACTCCAGCACCCCTTGACCCTCCGGTTGTGACTGGCACCACCAAGCTCCCAGCCCTCAGAGGAGGGCAGTTTGCTACCTCAGCTTCTTCATGGCACAAAGGGGCCACTGGTAGAGCTGGATTTGGTGGTGGCATGGAGCAGGATGGGCTATGGCAGAGTGGGAAGGGGCTGTTGAAGAGATCACTGAGTGTCCCCAGCGCTCGGTGTTCACCTTTGGCTGGGCCAGCTACTGGAGCGGAGGGCAGGAAGGAGACTTGGGTGAGCTGAGCACAGTCCTGCCTCAGCGGGGAATGGATTCTCCTCTGTTCACCAGCTTTATGGCCATCTACTTTGTGGCCAACTATGAAACAAGCTGGTACCACCCACCTCACTGATGCCGCACCTCCCTGACATATGATTTGAGGACTCTCTGCCCTTGCAGGACGTAAGCCAAGGAGCAAGGCTGGCAGAGGTAGACACTTCAGCTCACCTCTGAGCCAAGACAGGCAATCTTGTCCAGTTGCAACCCACAGACCTCAGCCTCAGGCTGAAGCTTTTGTCTGTTCCTCTCCAAAAACAGCCCTTTGCAGGGGAGCACATTCATTTCAGGAATTTGGTCATTTGACTGGTACCAATGCCGTGCATGCCTGTACCAGCACAAGTCACCTGTTGCTCTTCTTGCCCTTCAGCCAGGGTTCAAAGTCCTCCCTACCTCCTAAAAATCACTGGTAACTCCTGGCTGACCTGGTGATTAGAGGGACCCAGCAACTGAACTGCCTTCTTGCGCTGCAAAAGGATGGGACAAGGCTTGACAAGTGACCCTCATGTCCCAGGATATGTTTGATAAATGGGCAGGGTGCTGAGGGCTCGCCAGAGATGCCACCTCACAGGCACATTGGGCTGAATCCAGACTAAACATTTTCAATTCCTCTGAGTCCTCTATACCTGCAGGAGGCTGAAGTCCGCCTTTATTTATCCTTCTGCCAGTCCCACTGAGATTTCAAGGCCATGTATCTCACAGCTAAAGGTGGCCTATATACTTCGATGCCAGGAGAGACTGTCTCTCCCCGGCCTCTTTATGTGTTTGATTTCTGATTTGCAGGAGGGGCTATGGACCACGTCCCCACATCTTGTTAAAAAAAGCAATTTCCGCTCTTGGTTTTTGCAGGGCAGTTCTCTCAGCGGTGTAAATCTGAGTAGGGAGGTTTTATGCTGGATGACAGAGAGGAATCCAGGCTTAGGATATTTATACTGTAGCTTATACAAAGCTATTTGACATAGTGAATGGATTTGGGGGAGTTATTTCTATTTTTTTCTTCTTCTGAGGAAGAAGCATTGGCGTTTACCTTGGAACACAGCCTGAACGTGTCATCACCTAAAGGCAGGGTGTCCTGACCACAGCAACTTGTGTTGTTTGTAACAAGTTTTGTGGGATGTGCGTTGCTGCTGCGAGATCCTACCTAGTGCTGTGATCCTGTCAGATCTCACAAAGTGGCACAGAGCCAGCTCATGGGAGGCCTCCGAAGGAAAGCTTGGCTCTCTGAGATACTTCTTCTCATGGTAATAGGACGTCCTGGCCAAGGCTGCTGCCTGGCCTCTATCTCAGGCAGCAACTGAATGTCCTGGTTTGTGGTGGCCATCACAGACCTACGGTCACAGGGATGTTATTCTTGGTGTCTTGCCCCTGGTCCATCCTGCCCCCCTCAGGTCTCTCTGCTTTCCTGGTGAGATGTAGGATTCTTCCCCAATGCCTCTTCAGCAATGCTGTCAGGAAAAATGGGGCTATGCACTGTTCAACAGCTGCCATGCTCCACCCCAGATGCGGACCAGGTAAAAGCATCTGTGCTCATAGGTGCTCTTTAAAATCTCCAAAACCACCACGATGATGTAAAACAGTGATGTGCCCCAACTAACTAATCTCTTCTCTTTTTCCTTCCTCCCTCCCCCTTGTCCCCTCTCCTCTCCCCATTGCCTCCCCTTGCAGTGGCAGGCCATCTCTCTGACAGTCATTGAGAAGGTCCAGATAGCAGCAGCCATCCTGGGTTCCCTCTTCCTCATCGCCAGTATCTCGTGGCTCATCTGGTCGACCTTCAGTCCTTCAGCCAAATGGCAGCGCCAGGACCTGCTCTTCCAGATCTGCTATGGAATGTACGGCTTCATGGACATTGTCTGTATAGGTGGGTGATCGTATCTCACAGCACGGCCAAGGTCACCTGCTCGCTCACCCGCGGAGAGGAGAGGGAAATGGTGTGGAGAGCCAGCCAGTACAGCTCGGCTCAAATTGAGCCTCCGTGGCTTTCCCTCCTCTTTGCTTTCACAGCACCTTTTTTACAGTTCTCTGCTCTCCTGGGCAGCCCCAGAGTGCCTCCTTGGCTGGGCTGGCAGAGGGACCTGCAGCAACCCCAAAGAGAAACAACACTCTCTTCAGGGCAAGAAGAGGGTGGGGAGATCTGGGGGAGGCTGGGGAGTGTAAGGCTTTTGAGAAACTCCTCCCTTTCTGGAACAGCTAATTTAGGCACTGCCCCATGGTTGGGTATGGTAGGGTCTGTCCGCATGCAACTCCTTGGCTCTCCAGCTCCTGCTGGGCAGGGGTGGCTGCCTCTGCTTTGACGCATCCTGGAGCTGCCATTCCCAACCAGCCCAGGTCATGGCCCAGCCTGGGGTCCTTGTCAGGTTGCTGGTACAGAGCGGCTCTGAGGACGAAGCTGCCCCACACGGAGCAAGCCCAGACAGCAAAGCAGATACTGGCAGCCTGGCCCCAGCAGGGTGTCCCTGAGAGCTCGAGCTGTATCTCCAGTGCAGGTCTGCAGGATGAGGGAACGTAGCTGATGATATCTATGGGCAGAGGAACTCACCAGCCACCTCCGAACATGCTCCCGAGCAGTGTCCACCCAAGCACAGGCCACCAGATCCCATAAGTTCAGGTGACACCGCCAGGAAATAAAGAGGGTCGCAGAGAGCTCTTCATGTCTGGGTCCTTCCGTCACTGGTATAAAGGCAGAAGGAGCTTCCCAGAAACTCAGCAGGACAAGGCAGTCCTCTTGACTTGGTGGATATGTGTTTATGTGGGTAGAGCCACTCCAGAGGGAAGGAGCACAGCCCTCAGGAGCAGCAGGACAGACATTATCACAGAGCAGCAGTTGGTGAAATTTGGGTAAAACAAACCCAGCGGCAGGGACCCTCATTCAAACGGCTCTTGGCTTCAGCACCCTTCCAGCACAGGACTTGGGCCTGCCAAAACCCAGGCCAGATCTTCCCACTGTTGCCACCACTATGCTGACAACAATATGTGAGCTTGGTCTGTAGAGATCATCCTGCTCCTTCATGAGATGCTGGTGGAGCTACCATGTCTCCCCAGGAACAAAGGGTGGCAAAGGGTGTGGAAGAGAGACAGGCAGCCGCCACATGTCAGCACAATAGCCACTGGTGACATCCTTTTTGCTGGTAGAATTGGGAGTGGAAAAAAATGATCCCTGCATGTGTATGGTGTGCGTTTGTGTCGCCTTTTTGGCAGAGGACAGAAGTGGAGAGCCCTGGCCTGGGCAGACATCAGTAACGTGATTAACTGACTTTGATAAAGCTTTGGGAGCTGAGGGGAACTGATTAGCTCATCTGTCAATAGGAGCTAAATCCTCCCACACGGCGGAGAGCAAACTATGCCAGCCATGAACTGAAGGGCAACTGGGCAGACAGATTCAGATTTGAGGTTCTTCGCTTCTTTCTTACTAATTTTTTTAATGGTCTGGCCTCTATTTCTCTTTTGCTTAATGCCCTGAGCTAGGAGCTCTGAGTTTTTTAGGCCAAAGAGCAAGCGGCCATCCTGTTCCCAGGAACGTTTCAGAGTCGTGGCCTTGGCCAGCCCCTTGTCTCATGGTCCTCCCTGCACAGCTGCCGGTTCTGGTGGGTCAGGCATGCTGGCTTTCCCACAAACTCAAAACCAAGTGGGAAGCGTTACAGATGCAGTGAGTTAACGTGTGTCTATGTGGCTTCTCTTTGCCCAGCACCTCAGAGACTACCCAGAGATGTCTCCACTTGTGCTGTGTGCAGCACGTCTGCCCGTGCTGCCAGGCAGCCGACCCGTGCTCGACCAGGAGAGATGATATTCTGGACCATGTGAGCCTTTGTATACATTTCCCTAGAAAAGCTCATACGTGCGTGCAGCCAGCCCTCTGCCCCTGCCACGCTCCAGCGTAAAACTTGCTTGTATTGTGCATCAATACCCTTTGCAATCCCGGCTGCTGCTGCTGCCGCGTCTGCGGTGGAGGGGAAGGGAGCTCTGAGCAGTGCGAGCTGAGATCTGGTGTTCACTCTCCTCCCCGCCTCCTCCTCCTCCTCTTCTTTCTCTGCCCAGGTTGAACCAAGTGACAAATGAGGTCTTCACGGGGAGCTGTGACTCCCTGACTGTCCATCCTGTCAGGTCTCTGCTGAGTGACTTCTCTCCAGCCCTGCTGACTTCAGGGGGATGCACCAGCACTAGCCAAAAGGCTGGTCTGTCCCACAGAGAGGTCAGGCCAGGTCAGATCAGGTCAGCAGAAGGGGCTGATCAAAGGGAACTCTGTGACTGGGTTTAATTCCTCATTCAGTATAGCTTTGCTTGACTGTGATGGATGCAGCAATGCCAGCTCACTAGAAGACTTGCAGTGAGTTCCTTGCTGTGGAACAGCTTTCTCCCTCTCTTTATCCTTCTCCCAAACCTTGCAGCCTTGCGCAGCGTCTTTGATCACAGCCGGACAAAGCCAGCTCTGGAGATTCAGAGTTCTGCTCCTGACTGCCAGCATAGCCTGAAGCCTCTTGTTACTCCTCCCTGGGCTTTAGTTCCACTTCTGCAAGTTCAGGATAAAACCTCTCATGGATAATTGCAGTGACAACGGTTCTTGAAATACCAGGGTGCTGTCTGTGCATTTCGGTGTCTCCTCCTCCACAGTACAGCCCTTTTCCCCTTTTGCTTTCCAGCCTGTGGGTGGGTAGGAAAGATTTAGATACTAAGAAATGCTCAGCAGCGGGGAAAGAGCAGGACATTAAGTGCACTCCATTCTACCACACTTGTTTTTTTTCAGCTAATGTAACACACGCATTGTCCATGCATTGTTTGGTAACAGGCTGGGCAGCCTTTGCTTGCAAAATGTTATACTGTAGGTCCTACACTAATTATATGAATTCCAGTTGTTCCTTCCCCCAGGTTGACCCTGAGTTTTGCTTTCACTGGCAGAGGAGCAGAGGTTTGAAAGACAAGGTTTTTACTAAAAAGCAGATGTGCTGAAGCAGAGCTCCTCTGTAGTTCCTGACAGTTCCCACTTCAGTTGTCCTTGGATGTCCCGTGTCCATTAAGTAGCCAGTGACATTTGTCCAGGAGGCCAGTTTACGCACCATGTCACTGGAGGTGCTCAGCAGGACACTTCTTCTGGCATTGTAAAGTCTCAAAACTGGAGAAGACACCAAATCTGCAGAGATCCTGACTGTTGTCAGACAGGGAACACGCACCTAGTCAGCGACTGCCCAGCTGTTTTGTGTGACCTCCTCTCTACCAAGTCATTAAGGAATTTAGGTAGCAAGTTGCCAAGACACAGATATCTGTGGCAACTCACATGGGCAATCCCACAGCAGTACTGGTCTTTCCAACATGGAGTCAAAGGTGAGGGCACGAGTGCTCACTTGCACATATAGCTCCCTAAGCACAGATCATTTGGTTGTTGTTATCTTCGCTTGACCTGTACTTGATCTGAAACAGTCAGATCATCTCCAAACTGAGCTCTCAAAATGCAGCTGTTAACTCAGAGACTATTGATCCATGCATCAAAATCCAGGGGTCTTGGATTTGACCCTCAGCCACTCACATTCAGTAATACACTAGTTTTCTTTGGACTTTGCTGGATCTTAGCATGCTACCCCTTCGCCCACCATGGAAACAAAACTACAACCAAAGTAAAATGAATCTGCTCCTCACGACCAGCAGGACAGATGGTATGGCCCCAAGTACCAGACGCTACGTCCATCTGGGCAAGATGTGCAAGATGGTCTTTCAACATTGTTCTCCGGACAGATGGTATGGCCCCAAGTACCAGTACCCTTGCTCTCAGACATCTAACAGGAGGGCAGAAAGCACTGGAAAGGATTGCTTGGAATTCGTGGGAGTCTCCAGTACTGGATTTTTTTTAAGAACCTATTAGAAAACATATGTCAAGAGCAGGTTGCAGAGAGATGATCCCAGTTTGTGAATGAGGAACAAACTAAATGCTTCTTGATATCCAGTCAGCCCTAACGTCTTTGATTCTGATCTCTCTCTCTTTCATGTGTGCTATCTCTGGTCATGTCTGTAGGACAGATATGAGAGTTGGATTAAACTAGATACTGGTAAGGGTGCCAGCATAGGTATTGCTCTGCTATGAAGCCATCTACAACACAGACATTTGAGATCAGCAACCAGAAAGTGAATGAAAAGTGAGATGGCGACTGTTCATTTGATTAACTGCTCTCTCTGTGGGTCCATGAGAGGTAAATCCAGAAAGCTGGCATAGAGAGGGATTAGCAGAAATGCGGTTATCGAAATGCAGAGATAAATGGAGTGAGCCTTCACAGGCCTGAGTTACTGAGTAGGGAGAGCAGCAGCTGAGAGCTAGGCTGTAAATCCTGAGAGATACCTGCCTGTTAATTAAATGACAGTCCTTGGAGGGGGAAGGAGGGGTTTGCCTCTCTCTCTGTCAAGGTGCAATTAAGGAAAGTCAGCGCTTTCAGATTAAGGTGTCATTTGGGGTCAGGAGGACGGGAAACCATCTCCTGTTAAACAAGGAAGAACTCTGCCAGCTAATGAGAGCATGTCACAGTCTCGGCTCAGGCATCACCAGACCGGCTCCAGGGGGGTAGCGCCTCTCAGGAAGGCCATAAGCAGGCTGTGTGCGCAGGGCTGGCACTGCCACGGCTTGTGTGCGCCGTCCTGCTTGCATTTGCACAGGGGCGTCCCTGTGATTGGCGTGAGGAGGGCTTATCTCCAGCAATGCCAAAGCAATCCGACCTGCCTCTCCTTGGATCAGTGTCTGGCGGAGGCTGTTGCTTTGTCCGTGCCCACCCGGTCCTTGCTCTCTGACTCACCCTGCCTTGGTGCGCACTTTCGCAAGCAGTAAATCCTCAATGCTCTTTGAAGCTTTTCCCTGGCTTTCCTTGGCAGCCGGTCCCTGAGGGTATTTGCCTTCACAACAGTAACTGCACTGCAGCTCAATAGCAGGAGAGACAGGCAGAGCAGGACCATTCATCCTGCCAACGATTTCTGTTGGCACACCATGGCAATCCATTACAGATCAGGAAGCGTGTGCCCGCTGTTTTTTAATCCCAGCTGCCAGCAAGAATAATCAAAAGCATCCAGTACGTCTGACGGCATCTCAGCACAATCGTAGGTAATAGCATAAGAAATCAATAGCCAATTAAAACCGATCCACAGCATTTGATCTTTCATAGTGCAATGGGAACAGTAATTAATGGAGCGTCTTTGAGACAGTCGCAATTCAAACTTCCTGCCAAGATTAATGTGGTTTCATTTTAAATGAGCTTTGCTTCCTAGAGGAAATACCAGGCTGAGGTAGCCTCAGGGTATTTTCCAGCCAGGTCACTTGGGCCCTCAGCAGTCAAAGGATTTAGGAGTCAAAGTCCCAATAAAATAAAGAGAAACTGAGAAATTAAGTGTCTTCAGGGTCTTCATCTGTAAAAACCTGATTCTGAAAAGGATAGCAGATGTTTTCATTCAGGTCTGCATAGTCAAAGCAGGAAGAATTGCTACAGCAGTAGGGAATTGGCTCTGGGGAAGCACCAAGCCCATGCGTTGGCTTGATGACACCCTAAAGGCAGGGAACTTCAGCAGATGTCTGCAGAGGAGAAACCTGAGACCAGCCCAAACAGCAAATGTGCATGGCTTCAACGTACCTAGAAGAGACCCATGAGAGTACACAGAAGTCTTCCATGCCCGCCAGTTTAATGCACTGCTTGCCACGCTTTTCATGCACTTCTTGCCCAGCTTGCCTGCAAACTGGAGCTACCAGGAGCTAATGGGAATGATCAGATCCAGGCCCTATCATCAGATCAGGCAGTCAGGATAAAGTCAGGCAGCCGTTTTGCTCTATTTGCATTGTGAATCCTGGTTTGCATACCACAATGTGCATGCTTGAAAAATCACTGAGCAAATCACTGGTTTATCGGGTGCAAAGGGGGTGTGTGGAGACAGGAATGGTCCCCACAGGGTGAGTTGTGGGGCTTTTGATCCAGCTGGGCAGGGACCGTCCCTCGAGAGCAGCCATTGAGGGCCCCGTACCTGGGCCAGCAGCACAGGACGCGACGACATTACACAGCTCATCTGCCGGCTGAACTCTTGGCCGCTCTCCAGGAACAGTGAATGCTCGGCAAAGCCGAGACGTGCCACCCCATGTTCCTGAAAGATGGGACCTATTTTTATCTAATGCTGCATTGATTATTCAATAGGAGAGCGGAGTGGGCCAGCCAGCCTGCGTGCATGAGTGCTGCTTTCACCAGCAGGCATTTCTGCAGAGGCTCAGTGCACCTACTGAACTCCAGTGCAGCTCTGGCAGCTCTCTGCAGAACGAGCATGTCGCTGCTGAGCAAAGAGCCACGGGATTTGGACCTGGCTCTGAACCCCCTCCCTTTCTGCAGGGAAGGATCTTGGCTTCCAGCACAGTGAGAGCAGCACCTGGCCTTTCACACGTGTCCTTTCAACTGCACAGTCCTTCACCACATCCATCTCCATGCAGTTTCCCAATGTTGCAACAGGCTCCAGAGATGTATTTTGTCGTGAATAACCATATGGTGCTCTCTGCTCCAGTGGATCAATGTGTTTAGCATTTAATGAGGGCAACATAATTAACATTTTCTGAGGCAGAAAAGAAATCTTTTTGCCTTGTGAACTACATCTTGTGCTTTCGAGGGTGATACGTTATAATCAGAATGATGCTTCACTGTCACTAAACCCCATGCTGGAATCAGGTGCCTGGTGTCCCTGGGTTAAATTTCCATCCGTGGGCAGAGGCAGAAGCACTCACCTGCCTATCACAGCTTCTACACTACGGCAGGAGATTCCCTCGTAGGCAGCTGGTAGGATCTCCCGCACCAGCTGCATAAATTGTGCTGTCTAGTAAAGGATGGAAAAAGCCCTCAGCTCTGTGCCAGGCTGTGTTTTTCCAACTGCCTTCTGTCCCATCGCTCCTCCTACTACAGCCTCCATCCCCACAGACACATTACTCCTGGAGGTGGGAGGCTGTAGTCCATGGCATGCTGTTGTGGCTGTAGTAAGAGAAGCCAACTCCATAGTCAAAGATGAGGCCGCCGGGGTCTCATCCCTCATGCATAGTGGATGAGGCTGCTTTTGGTGTGTCTCCAGCTCTGTAGGGAGCCAAAGGCAGAGGTAAGAAGAGATTAACATGAAGCCACATTAATCCAGCTCTGGGATCACTTCTTAAAGTAGTGACTGATCGGTTCTTCTCCTGGAGGGATGGCTACCTACCAACAGACCCGTCTTTCAGACCCAGATAAAACTTGCTTACGGTCTGTAAGCAAGAATACTGCAAACAGTCCCATGGCCTAAGTTTCTAAACTTATTCTGCCTGGAAGTCACTCCCTGAAACAGCACTTTTCTTCCCGAACCCAGACCCACTGATGGCAGCCACAGCCTGAGTTTCTCTGCCCCACGGTAGTGCTGGAACCACAATACCCATAGGGCCATGCAGTGTTTAGCAGAAGTTGTTCAATAAGATTAAATAACACCAGGGATCCTGTACCCAGTAGTCCAGCCAGCACATCACCTTCTCAGAAGAGGTCCAGCCAGCAAACAAACCCACAGCAATAACATTCAGGCAGGGCCAGTGTGGAGTGGGCAGTGATCACTACCTGCTAAATGCGGAGAAGACTGAAGAGCTGTAGACTTGGGCATTTACTATGCCAGGTGGGACAATTCACTCTGCTTAGCCATGGCCGCATCATAGACCTCTCTGTGTCCTACAAGGCGGTCTCCAGACCATTGCTTCAGGCTTAGCCACTCTCGGTTCCTTTCATCACGTCAGCTCAGCATTGACAGATCTCGTAGGTGTGTATGAACTCTTACCTGCCCCTTTCAGCCTGAGTCAGCATTCACTCAGCTGGGTATCGCAGACCCTAAAGGCCTTCAACTCTGGTGGAAGACTTGTATACCCAGAGCAGGAAGGTAAAAGTTTTGCCCTCCCCGAGATCCTAGCTAGTATTGGATCAGAAATGATAGACCCTTGTCTTCTTGGCTCCTACCACCTTCCTTACCACCTCTGTGTGAGAGGTGAAGACCTTTGCAGGGCAGACAGTGGGATGAGATCTATGGGGACACTGTAGGGGAGCAGAGAAAAGAGGCTGCAGCACCCAGTGTGAAAGGCTCCTGGAAATCTCACAGATATCCTGGGGTCTGCCATGAAAGATTTTGTCACGGCTGTGAAGGATAAAGCAGCTGAAAACCAGCTGCACCATGGGGTGGCCCAGGGACAGAGGGGAAAGACACCCACGTCTCACTCCAACAAGGGAGTAGAAGCAATCACAATACATGCGCCCACCTGCAATTTCAGAGGCACTCCCATATCTGTTAACTTAGCCTATGTGCCCTACATTACCCTCTGTTAAGGGTGATCTGTACCCAGCTCTATGTCTCTCCTAACTGTCCCCTGTTCCTCTTAGTGGAAGAGCACTTGGGTGGCTGGAGCAGTCTGGAGGGATTTGGCTCAGACAGGACCTGAATCCCTTAGACAATGAAAAACTGTGAAACTATTCTCATTTTTTCTTACAGAATTTCACTTGCTAATAAAAGCAGAGAGGGAGGCAGTAGTTCTACCCTCAATAAGCAAATGTCATGTTTTGATCATTGTTGAACAAAGCATTTTGATTTAGCATTTAGAGATGACTGCTCATGCTGAGTATTTTAAATTCAGTATCAGAATTGAAAGACAAAATTTTAAAAAAAATCAAGTCCAAATGAAGCATTCTCACCTGCCTGAAAATATGTATGTATTCTTCCATTCTGGGGGACAATGTGACTTCTTCAAGACTCACTCCAAGCAAGTGTGAAGCCAGATTTCCAAACCCTACACAAAACAGTGCTGTTGTCCAGCTTTGCCTTTAAAGAAATGTCGCAGGAATGGCTGAGGATCCAGCATGACTGCACAGGCAGCGCTTTGGTCAAAGTACCATTAGCTATAGGATAGAAAGGTTCAGGAACCCTGATCTGGAGGATGGACCGCCATGGTGCAAGTGTAGTGAAATGGAAGCTACATGCTTTTTCTCTCCTCATTACAAGTATCCACCTCCATGGACTTCTGTCAGGGAATATTTGGAAACCTGAAGGTAGAAAAGACCCATAAAATCACCCAGAGACCAGGGTGTGCATTTGGCCAGTGCTCTGTTCAACCTGGTTTGAAATGGTTATTTACTCCCTTCTTTTAAAAACCTGAGAGTATCTGTCATGCACACAATGGGTGTCTTTCACCTCTTGTGCAAAAAGTCTTTTCAAGGTATGGAGTGTTGCCGTCATGTCAATTTTAAATTTGGGGGGAAAAGGCACCACGAGGGTCTCTACAATTCTAGGTACAATGCAAGGAGGGGAAACTTTAAGAGAGCAAGGGGTATATGCTGCTGGAGATGAGTGATTCAGAAACAAGGCTATTCTGCCGGTGGAGCTCCCGTCTTTATTTATTTATTTGCTTTTTCTAAGAAGAGTCATTTATTGCTGCCTGCATAGCTAGAGACTGCCCTTTAATCCTCTGCTTTATCGTGCGCTGTGAATTAAATACCACAGGAGTACAAGAGCCCCTTAAGGGGACAACATCCATTTTGCTGTAGCTGTCCACAGCCAGCTGAGTTTACAGGAGTGCTTTTGTGATTTCTCTGTGTTTTATTTTACCTATTTTTGCTGTTATTTCTTGTTTTAGTTTGGGGGGGTTTTGTCCCAGTTTTGAGGCAGGGTGTAAAAGTGCTAGTCTGGGCAGGGCAGGAGAAAGTTGCATTGGTTGGTAGTTCCTATGCTCACTGCTGAAACTACTGTGGCATTTCTAAAGTGATGATGTTGTTGTGTGTGGTTCCCGAGGTCAGCCCAGCTCCTCTGTCACAGATGGCATCCTGCAGACAACCGGTGCTGGTTTCCCATTACAAACAAACCATGTGGGAGTACTGAATGAAAAGGAATTTCCTGACCCTTGGACACCTCCTGTCAGCTCCTTAATTTTTCCAGTCTTTCCTCACTTAGGGCCTTCCCAGCTCAGGCCCACAGGGCCCACCCCATGTGTTGTAGAGGAGCATGAGGGTGGGCAGAGGACATGAATGAGGATGGCTGCCCTGGGATGAAGGTAGCACCTCACAGAGAAGCTGGCATCTACCTGGCAGCCATAGAAGCTGCCCCAGTGCTCCTACAACATACTGCCCCCAGCTCCCACCAGCTCCACAAGCTCTGTGAGAGGCAGTCCTACCTGTCCTCTCAATTCATCCCACTGGATAAAGTGTTCCTCCTTCCGCAGCTACAAATGCCATGTATGTGGGATGGACTGCCCCTGCTTCCAAGGGGAGCCCGTAGCATCCTGTGCACACAGAAATTACTGTGTTACGTGAAATCATGATGTGTTGCAGTGTCATGACCTGGAAATTGTCTCTTGCCGTATAGCTCAGCAACATCCTGCAAAATCACAGTGCTGCCTGGAGGAGAAACGCTCCCGGCTGTCATACCAAGCTCTCCCATCAGTAATAAAAGACCTGCCTCCTCTCCACGCTCTGCCCCAGTGTGGCAGGCAGCGAGGTCTGCCATGATCGTTCGCCTGGTGGAACAGCAACTGCGAAGACCCTCTGAGATGCTGGTGTGCTGGACCCATCCCCTGCACGGCAGGGCTCTTGCTGAGTCCGGGGATGGGAGCTAATGGCTGCGGAGAGCTTGGGGCGTAGCGTAACCACCCGCCCAGATGGGACCTGCTGCTCCCATTACTCTGCCAGATGGAGCGGAGGAAGCAGGGAGGGAGAAGGGCTCTCGTTGCCTTTGTGGGGGGTCCTGGCCCACCTGAGGCTGAGGAAGATTTGAGGCAAAGCTGTCCTTGAACCCCAGCTTGCACGAGAGGAGACAAGCTGTAATAGGCACAAGGTTTGCCTGTTAGTCAGCAGTTGAAGGCTTGGGGGGCAGCCTTTTTGTGCTGTTAATGACCCAAAATAGAAGAGTCCATACCTCCACAAAATGCTTCCTCAAGAGAGCTGGTAGCAGGTTTTCTGCGTACACTGGTGGGGACTCTGCCTAGGCCTTGGAGGTCTCATCCTTTGAGGGGCTGTTTCAGTTTTGCTGGAGTTGTGGCCCGCGTGGCCTGAGGAGAGCCAAGCATGGCACACACATCGCTGTGAAAGGTGCCAGCCCGTGGAGTCCCATTACAGCAAATGCGCTTAAAGGGTGATGGGCAGAAGACAGACTATTTCGTCTTTCCCAGACCCGTGGGCTCCATGACAGCACACGTCATCCAGTGGTCAACAGCGCTCAACAGCGTTTAAGCCATGCAGCCACCCCAGTTCTGCCGAGTCAAAACACAGTCCAGATTCGTACATATTTAATCAGTTCTTTAGATATTAAAAAATGTGCATGGAGAATGATTGATAAGAAGATGCCTGATTATAATCAGCTAATTATTTTTTCCATATGCTAAGCATTCACTCGAGCTCTAATCATTATGAATGCGTTTTCAATTTATACTATATGTCATTCAATGCTGGACATTTCTAAGCTTGCACACCCTCCTTGTACAGTTCCAGCATTATTTAGAGGAAACCTTTGCTACATGTCTTGCGGACTAGAGACATCCTGCTCAGTGGTCCAGTATCTTGCAACTACCAGAAATGTTTAAAAGACAGCACCAGAGGTCCCAGGTCATCCATTACCTGGACTTCTCCTGTATGCAAGATAGACTGTCCACTAAGCTGCTCTTGAAACACTTTGGGGACAAAAATTATATTTTGGAAAGCAGGGGTAACAGTTATGAAGGAATCTATACTTCCTATTTGATTATTTCATGTGAAAGCAAAGAATCCCTGAAAACCTGAATGTAGCAGTAGTTTGTATGAAAAGTGACTGTGCGATGAAAGGATTCCTGAGCTGAAGAAAAGTATGATGTGAGGATAATGGACTCCAGAAAAGCAGCGGCAACAGCCCCAGGGGACCAGAGCAAGGAGTGTCTCTTGGGAAGGGAATCTGAAGGATAAAAGAGCCACGAACAGCTCATGGCTGCCAAAAGGGATGAGATACTAAGGCACAACAGCAAACTGTGTCTGTGCAGGGGAAAGCTCAGAAGCGTGGGAAGAGAGCATTGAGGCTGCATCAGGAGCTCTTTGAGGACCCAAAATCAGAAGCTGCAATCACACAAGAGGCAGAAAGAAAAGCCTGCAAATAATGACAAGTCTGTAGGAATCACACAGGCATGGGGAGCTGTCAGAGCTGAGCCCCAGGATGACCATCCAGAGATACAAAAGGCAACAAGAAATAGGTCCATAAGCATATGTAAAGGAAGAAGAAGAAGAAGGCAAGTCTAAGAGTTCAAATAATATTTGATGGGGAAAGGGCCAAACAGTTAAATGTTGCCTTTGTTTCAGTCTTCAAAACTTAACTAAAATAATTTTAATGAGGAAAAGGAGCCCAGGGCATAATCGGAAAACAACAGACTCAAAAATATTCAAACGAGTTAGCTCTGTCCTTGTCAGCATGTCCTAATGAACTTCAGAGGAAGCTGCAGAACAGACTCTGACCCACGAGCGTTTTAGAATGAGGAACTTGGGGAGGATGCAGGAGGTGGCAGGCAGCTGAGGAAACACAAGCAGATTACCTAGCTTTAAATATAATGTGTGTCATTAAAGAAGGTAGGAACTGAGGATCAAGGAATTGAAGGGCAAATCAGCTTAAGCGATTCATAGAAAGATATTAGAATAATTTTTTAACTAGCCAATTGATGAGCATGAGACTATAACCATATCTAATTTGGAAGAGTAATTGTACTAGTGGCTAAGGAGGAAGCAGTCAGTTTGATATGCCATGACTTGGGCAATGCTTTTGATGCTTTTGCCTTAAGATTCTCCTAAACAAAACAGAGAAATGTGATCAAGATTAAATAACTATAATGCAGATGTACAGCCAATTGAAAAACTGCTTTCTCAGCAGTTGTCAGTGGTGTACTGTAAAGTGGAAGCATCTCTCAAGTAGGGCTGTTTTGGACTCTGCTCTCTTCAATATTTTTATTAATGGCTTAGATAATGAAATAGGAAGTGTTGTTATAAAATTCACAGATGACACCAAGCTTGGAAAGGCTGCAAGCACTCTGGAGGATCAGATCAGAAATCATAAATTATCTTGGCAAATTGGAGAAATCAACAAGATGGAATTGAATAAAGAGAAGTACAAAGCGCTACCCTTAGGAAGGAGAAACCAGAATCCTACACACAAGCTGGACCAGGCAGTCACACTGCCGAGGACAGCAGTTCTGTGACATATCAGCTTATTTCATCAGGATATCGAAAGGAAGGTGGGGCGTACAGTGCTGACTCTGCACCTCTCTGCTCTGGCGACTGCACCCTCCTGAGGACTTCACTTGCAGAAAAAAGGGGGATGAAATGAAGAGGTTCTGGACATGAGGAACAGGAGAGGAAGGGCATTACCTGATTCCCCACCTGGTCAACTCCAATATTCACATCTCCCCTCCCAAATCAGCCCAAGTGCAGAGTCCCGCTGGTGCCACACCATTACTTTCAATTATGAGTCTAATCGACATCTTCCTGCTCCCTGGTTCACCCTCTTCCCCTTTCCCTGCCACTGGAGGATTTAAAGATGCTGGGTTGTCTAAAGAACTTGTCGTGTTCAGCTGGAACTAACCCTGTCACAATGCTGAGGGATGCCAGATACTAGGTGTCCCTTTCCCAGCCTGTATTTGCAAGAAAAGGTTCTTCTTGTTCTCTTTTTCCCAGTTTATCACCAAGGACTATCTTGCATCATGGATGAGGGATAAAGTACAGGGGATTACACTGAAGAGTGGTATGGTTTGGAAGGGTCCAGAGGGAGTTCGGTGACTCATCTCCCATGTACTGTGAGGTGCTTGCAAAGCTGGGGTGAGGCAGAGACACATGGTTCTTTCTAAAGTGCTTTTTGGAATGGAGTCATCTCATGGGGACTGTGAGAATTTGGGAATTGACAGGGCAGCCTAAGGAGCAAATGCAGAGCACAGAGCAAAAGTCAGTACACTTTACTGTACTACACTAGAAACCTATGGTTGGGGAACATAAATGAGCCTAAAGAGACCAACCATGGCTAGGTATGGTCTCTGGAGTGTGCAGAGCCCATCAGTGAAACACCACTCTCCTGACTATGGTTTTACAGCCTTCCTTGCACTGTTGGCCACTGCTGGAGGCAGGATGCTGTGATAGACAGACCCTTTGTCTGAACCAGTACAGCTTCTTTTCTGCTCTTAGGTTAAGATAAAAAGAGGCTCCTAAGGATGGAGCATGTAGGATGAGATTAAGGCAAAGAGATAAGTGAGGGCGGAGCTGCTGGAGCTTTGGAAACAAAGTGGGGGAATTTGAGATTGCCACAAAAGCTGAAAGAATTCATAGAAATCGAGGGAAGGGTTTGTGTAGCAATGATGTCACTAGAGGGAAAGCCCAGCAATGAAAGTGTTATCTCCCTGGAGGATTGGTTTGCCTTGGCCTGAGCCACCACTGCTGTGGATGCAAACATGAAGCTTTGATTACAATTGCCATAATCTTCCCCTGACACCCAGCAATGAAAGCAATAGAAACAGGCTAAAGCATGGCAGCTGTCTGGGTGAGGTGAAACTGCATTTGGAAAGGAAACCAAAGGGGGAAAGTGCTGCTAAAGGTGGAAACAAGAGGTGACAGCTCAGATGTCAGAACAGGGACTTTAGGAGAAGCAGGACAGAGTAACTGGCTGGAATGGACTGTGATTTTTCCTCCTGTAGATAATATGAGTGTCAGCCCAGGGGTGATGTACCACTCTGTCAGCAGAAGCTTTGTTTTGGTGGTTTCTTTACTGGAAAACAGGAGAAACAGTTTCTGCTCCAAGAATTTACCTGTCTCAAGAAAATGCATGGCAAGTGTTGGAATAAGAGGAAGATTAATTAGAGACTGAAAGTCCTGGTGAAAAGATCACTTGTTGGCAGAGGCTGGCAATGTGCAGAAGGTGACTCGTTGCTATTTCTAGGAAACTGCTGCTCCAAAGTTGCCTTAAATTGGAGGCTTACAACAGCTCGGCTTAATCTCACAGGATGTGCTCCAGTTGATCCTCACTTGCCCATCCGGAGGCACAAATGCAGTTGTCCTTGTTACATCTGGGTTTTGCCCATGTTCTTCCAACAGCCCCTCTAGCCATTGGGCTGAGGACTTCTCTCTTGACCAGTCTTGCCACAGGCCCACTGATGGCAATGCACCTCTATCCCAACTAATCTCAAGAGACAACGCACACAGCCCATATGTGTCCACCCTCAGCACCAAGAACATTTCCTTGCACAGAGACTGCCTTACCTCTGGGCCATGATACTCACCCTTAGTCATGCTTCCCTTTCTGACGTGCATTTTAAGAGTCCGGAAGCTCAGAGTTAGCTGTGGCAATCAGTAGAACATGGAAATTAAACTGCTTTCACCAGCACCAGCTCTGTTGCAGACTGCATCTCGATCATCTGGAAAAGAAACAGTCCAGTTATTCTTGCTCTGGGATGAAAATGAGAGTGGGTGTGGGGGGGGTTAATGGAAGAGGTAAGTCCTTCCTCAGAGTCGGCAGTTGTCAGCTTGCTCTCCCAGGTGCTGTGGGCATGCGCTGACTGGGTATGCAACTGCACTGACACAACCCTTGCCTAGCCAAGCTGTATTGACGTTGCTTACCTGTTGCTTTAAATCAAATCTGGAACCAGGTTCCGTGCTCTTTGGGGCTGGGTCACTTACTGTGATAATTTTGCATAAGAGCAGTGGTTAGGTGCTGAGTACTCTCCCATGTATGATAAACGCATAAGATACCAGCGTAGGCAACGTGTACAGTTTTGGTGTGACCTGTTGCCAAGGTTTTGTTGCGTTTGCCTGTGCTGTGAAACACAAAGCAGCTTCTCAGCTCTGGGAAGTAATCCCTGCACCCAGAATAATCACTAGTCCCTCCTGCCTGGACTCTACAAAGCTCCACAGGGCTGACCATGATCTGACCCTCTGCATGGACTCGAAAATAATAAAGCCACAAGAGAAAGATGAAAAAAAAGCTAATATACAGAGAGAGAGAACACAGTGAAAAAAGGATCAATACGGTGTCCTGTACATACTCTTCCAGATTCAGCAGGTGTTAACTCGGAGCACTGCACTGGGTTAGCCCTACCATGTTAGCTCTCCTGTGTCTTGTCCTGGGAGCCACACAGCCACATCAATGTGGCAATGTAAGCAGAGGCATTAGGAAATTTTTTTTATAGACTTTGCTGTCAGGTTAATGACCCCATCACATACTATGGGCTATCTCCAGCTCTAGAGCCATCTGAGAAATCTTTTCATGGCACAAGTAGAAATGTCTAGGAATATAAGAATGACCAAGGTTCCGTCTAGCCAGCTGCCCTGTTTCCATCAATTGCCACAAACAGACACAAGAGTGAAATAAGAACTAGACAAGTGTATATTACAGTTTCCCTGAATACTTCTTCCAGCATTCGATAATTTTCAGCTCAAGGAATTTCTTCTGATGCTGGTCCAGCCAGGTCTCTACATGAGAAAACGGGAATGAGAACAGCACATCTTCAGTGCCCGTGTTCCATAGGAGTTTCCTTTCATCAGCACCACGAACAAGGGATTTCATGGACCAGGCAACAATCTGGACCAACATGTTTTGCATGAAACTCACAGAGATGTTCCTTCCAAAGAGGATGGTTTTCACAGGGGATCCATTGAGAACAGAAAGAGGGCCAGATAAACTTGGGAGGAGTGGAAAAGGACCAGGCCACTACCAGAATCCATCTGAAATTCTCATATAGACATTTCTGTGTTGAAAAGAGAGAAGTGCACAGAGAGAGATATTCACACTAACCCACTATCTTCCCCACATATACAGGGTTCAGTTTATGGAATAATAGCTTCTAGCTGGATGCTTCTAGTTGAATACAGTTCCTCCTGAAGGATTTCCCACTTAAATCTGGCCTTTAATTGGAAAGTTTCACCTCTGTAAATAAGAATGATCCTCGAGGAAGGGATATTTCTGGAAGGGGACGCACAGAGCTGAACGTAGAAATTCCAATCCTAATTAATCTCAGGCAGACAAAATTTGTTTCGATGGGAGCACTAAGCGTCCTGCAGCTTGATATAAACTGATGGACTCTTGCTTACTCTTGGCATTCACTTTTGCAAATGAATCACTGTTACTTCCGCCTCCCTGCCCACCCCTCCACTTGGTTCCTTTTTAATTTTACAGCTTCCTGAGCCTGACACTGGGAAATCGATAAGTAATTTAGAGCCCAGTAAATACAGAGGAAAACAAGTTATTTTGTACTTTTATAAATATTTGGAAACCAAAATTATCTAAGAAAACAGGTGCTCAGTTGACTCAGCAACCCATCCATCAGCATCACACAGTTAATTGCATAAGATCATAAACATTTATAATTAGAAGGCAAACAAACAAGAATTTTATAAACAGCCCTCTTGAATCAGGCTGCGCATTAAATATTTGTGATAAGGTAATTAAGAATAGATTTACAATCCTGGCTCAGTGTTTAATATTTCGGAGAATGGATTTGATTCTATGGAGAATGTTCTACAGCCAAGCAGAAAACATTCGATTTCGGCTCTTTTATCTGAGGCTTGAAGTGGTCTCAGAGAAACATTGGCTCTGTCATTGATCAGAGTGGAATTTCATTCATTACAGATCAGACAGCTTATTTAAATATACGTCTAATGTCCCTTGTCATGGGCTGATCCACTCCAGGCCTGCTTCAAAGCTCTGTCTCCTTGGCTGGATCTGCAGGCTTTCCCTAAGTCTAGCGTTTTATGGTTGATGCTTTGATCAGAAGATGTCAGAATTCTCAACTGTGTTTCAAAATAGGGAGGAAAAAACACATTTTTCTATTATGACATCATAGTGTTTGGTTATGGAAAGCCGGCATCACTACAGGATTACAGCTGTGCAATCTCAGTGGTCTGTGGGAACCAGAGGGAAGATCTTTTGTACTGTAGTGCCCAATGCCATCCCTGTCCCAAAACAGACAGATCTGCATACTTAAACTATCCAGTGTGGTTGCTTCTATAGGCTGTAAGCAGGCTCAACACCCCATTACAATGGATGTGAGAGTCCCCCTGAAGTTAATCTGTGATCAAGTCAGCAGAGCTTCTAGTTATGCTTAGAACCAGAGAGCCTAGAAACTCCATCTGTACTGAAGCTAGGGTTTAAACTCTGTAAAATCATATGCAGACCCTAAGAAACCAGGTGGCTGCATCCCATCAGTGAGTAATGGGAAGATCAGCCCTAAGGGTAGGATGACATTCAGATATTTTGGGTTTTGATATAGTACAGGTTTACTCCAGTAGTTATCTGCCATTAGAAACTAGAACAGTCTGGAAAAGCTGGGTGGAGGGTAAAGCCCTAGCATTTGATTCATCAGGGATAGCAGTAAACCACTTTATTCTCAGGGGACCATCATGTCCCCACGCACTGCCGGTCAAGGCAACCTCCTTGTTTAGGCATGATTTTGCCTCTTATTTCTTGTGGGCCTTTTGTTCTTTGCTCTTGTATTCATATGCTTGCAACAGGCAGGCAAGAGAGCTGCTTTTCCTAGAAATGTTTCTGATTATCTTGATCCTAACCAGGAACGGTGAAGCCATCATTATTAAGAACAATGAAGCTATCCGTGTGCTGTCTCACCCAGTCCTACCTGTTGGTCTGGCTTCAGTTACGCAGGACACAAAGGCACTTTCCTAACAGACAGATTGCTGCAAAACAAGGAGACTCAGACCCCCCTCATTCTGCATAAATCCCACTCTCTAGCAAAGCTTGTTAATTATATTACAGCGTGTCAGCTAAGCCAGTCTACACAAGAAGCTGCAGCTTCCTCCAGCCTCAATGGAGAACACCACCACAGTGTTGCAGTCACTGCTGGACCTAGTGATTTCGAAGGATCTAGCCAAAGCTTGGCAGCTTGAATAATAACACAGGTTAATACTCAAGTACTATCATCGTCTCAACAACTTCTAACATTATTTAATCCTTCAATGCTCTTGCAGGGGTGGGGAGGATGACAGAGACCACTGGGAGGTGACCTAACTGCTGGGTGGAAGGGCCTGAGCTGCTCACTCTCTTTCAAAAGTGGAGACCATTAGAAGTCGGGTGTCCTACAGCCCAGTGCCTTTCCCCAGACACCAGCTCTGGTATATGCGGGTGGGTAGCAGGACATATGCATTACGGGCGTACTCAGCGCGCACACCGCGTAAGCTCATCTGCCCTTTCCTTCAAGGGTGTTGTTTTTCCCCCTTGGACGGGAGCAATGACGTACGATGCGGTACCTGCTCTGCAGATGAGCAGAACTTTGCCTAGGATGACAAACCATTTATAGGTATAGACAGACCCTTTTTTTTTTTTTCCTTTTTTTTTTTTTTTTCCCCTGCTCAAATGCCGCCTCTGGCCTCCGTGTGCCTGTCTGCTCTGCTGCTGTGTGTGTGTGGGGAGAGACTGGGGCTGTGCACGCACATGACGCTGGTGCAGCAGACGTCACCGGCACGTCAGAGCCAGTTCCACCCCCTCCAAACACACGCCGTTAGCTCGGTGAATCATGCCTATGCAGCATGCAGAACTAGTCCAGTGATAGATAAACCCCGGGCGTTTATTGGTAAACAGATACTGTTTTGCTGTAAGAGCATAACTCACTCCGCTGCATTTACGATCCGTTTATTGATTGCCGAAATAAAGCTGTAATCCTTTTAATTCAAGGGAAAAGGGATCCAGCAGAGCAGGAGCACCAGTGCTCTGCCAGTCGGTAATTAAAATACATGATTTATTGTTGAATAAACACTGGCTGAGGGAGAGCTGAGCTAACCAGCTAGCTGGGGGCAGGATGCTGGGGCAGGTTTATGGTTCTTTCTAAAGTTTTGTTTGTGTTTTATGTTTATTTCTTTCCCCCTTCCCTCCAGGTCTAATAATACACGAAGGGCCCTCGGTTTACCGGATTTTTAAACGGTGGCAGGCGGTCAATCAGCAGTGGAAAGTGCTGAACTATGACAAAACAAAGGACATGGAGGAACAAAAAACAGGGACCAGGACAAATCAGCGCCCCTCCTCCCAAACCACCCACTCGTCCTCCACTGGTGGTACAGCCACTAACTCCGCTCCAGCCGACAGCGGGGCCCGGGCTGCCGGCCATGCCACAGGCACCCTCTCTGACCACCACTGTGCTTATACCATCCTGCATATACTCAGCCACCTGAGGCCTCACGAACAGAGGAGTCAGTCTAGTAGTAACAGAGAGCTCGTCATGAGGGTCACGACGGTCTGAGCCGAGGAATTCAGGAGGCCTTAACACGAAGCGGAGGAGACAAAGAACTCATGAAGCAGAGGAGCATGGTGTGCCTTTTTCTTTCTCTTTCCTTTTCCTTTTTTTCTCTTTCTTCTTTTCTTTTTCTTTTTTTCCCTCCTCTCCTTTTCTTTTTTGGTAACTGCACAAGATATAAGAGGCAGCACCTGGCCAGCTGAGGATAAAAGCAGGTGGAGGGAGAGCTGCACACTCATGCTAAAGAGGTTAATGTTTTCCAGCTAGTTTAAAAAAAAAGAAAAAAAGAAAAAAAAAACCAACAACACAAATCACAAAAAAAAACAACAAAACAAGTGCAATACAGACTACAAACTGAGTAGGCAGAGTTCTGGGGAAGCAGAGAAACAGACAGTTTAGCATGTCTTACAAATCCTATTGCCTGGAATAGGTAACGCTCTGTACACAGCCCCCCGTACACACACGCACGTGCACACAAACACACACAGAGTGTGAGATTTATAAAAACAAGGAAGGGAACGAAATGTTTGGAGTGTTTTTATTTTCCAGACTGTGATTAACCAGGGCTATGTGTTGTTTTGTTTCTTGAGTCACTCTGGAGCCTTGTTCGATTTACCATAGGATACCTGAAGTGAAATGGCTGGGGGATTTTTCAGTATTGATTTACAGAAAGAGAGATTGAATCATCCCACCAAGAAAATCTAACAAAACCCAGCCATACCCAAATTTCACCAAAAATCCTGTTTTTTTCATAATGTTCTTGACAAGGGGTTTGTGAGGGTGGAATTGGGAGGGGGGAGGGCGCTCCATAACCTTTATTTGACGTATAGGCATTTTTGTACAAATGCTCCGCAGGTGTTTCAAGCACAAGTACTGGTGTGATTTATGCCTTCATAACCCCAAATCTAACATCCAAATCTTGCCACTGACACACATCATTTTCCATGCAAACATTCCAGGTTAATTTCCTTCCATTTTACTCCCATCACAAGAAGCTGACCCATCTCGGTGGGTTTCTGCTTCCTTGCTGATTCAGACACTCATGATTAGAGATGTGCATATCTTTCTTTTTTTTTTTTTTTTTTTTTTGTCAGTGTCTGTATCCCTGCTGCTCAATTTGCAACAGTCTCACTCAGTCTTGTAGGCTGAGCCTTTCACATCCAGTCTGTTAGTTTATTACAGAGTCTATTCCATTCAATCATTCAAGAGAGAGTTAGTCTGAAGAGGGAGCACAGTTGCTGATTGAATATGTAACACTTCTAATAAGTCTCCTTCTCTGGGATATATCCTTGAAGGTACCAGTTGCTCTTCAGGAACATTCTCTTTCAATGCACAATGGCTGAATCATTTGTGGATATTAAAGGGACACTGTCAAGTACTTTTTAAATAGTTTTTAGGGTTTGGGCTTTTTTTACTCTCCATTGTTTGTAATATTCTCTTACAAGCTTGAAAATAAAATTTTTTTTCCTTTTAAATTTGGGCATGTATCGTTCTCTCCACTCACCCCATTCCTTTCACCATCCCCGTCCTTCTCCTCCCCACCTTTCTTCTGCTACAGGAGGAAATCCATGCTACTGATTTTCTGCTGACTGTCCTCGCTCGTTGGAGGGTAAGTTTTTTTTGACTGTCCTCGCTCGATGGAGGTTATGTCCCAGCCTCTACAGGGTCAAGCTCTTTTGCCAGTACAGCTGCCACAAAGGAAGTGTAAGAGCAGGAACCCTTAAAATCCGGAGATTAGCTAATTGAGGGGCAACAGCTCAGCAATCCCAAAACAATGAGGCCGTGGTGATCAAGCCTGAACCCACCTTCCCCCAAAATTAAGACAAGGACTTCAGCCAAACTGCTTCCATTTAGCAGCAGTGCTGAGCGACATTGCACAATGGCTGTGTCCAACTGCCCTCTATCATCGTACCAGCACCTCTCACAGCTTCTTTTGGAGCCAGGGCAAATGCGAGCCACCAGCTCCTTTGGCAGCTAGGCCGACATGAGTCAGGTGTTTCTGCAGCGGAGAAGGTGTCAAACTTCAGCCTCCGGGTTTGAACACACCAGCCATTCTGCAATGTTGAAGATGGAGGTTAGCATCTTAAGGCAGGTTGTATTTTTCACCTCGATTACTTGACAGTGTCCCTTTGAATATCAGAATGCAACAGAACAGGTACTTCTCTGGCAGAGAATGTGGGAGGTGAAACACTGGTCAAGAAAGCTGATTTACTGAGGACCCATGTGAAACAGCATGGTTTCTAAGGCCACTGTACCTTTATCTGACCAATCTTACTATCTACCAAAGAGTGCTTTTGGCAGAGGGGAGGGAAGGGATGTTGGTGGGATGAGGAAGAGGGAAGGGGTAATTCTGGTCATCTCTAAAAGCAGCTACCCCCAGAATGAAGGTGTTGCAACGAACGGTCTCTGGAAGAACCCCTTCTGATCCATGATAGAGAGAAACCTGGCCAAAGCAAGCGAACACAGCAGCCTCTCACCCCCATGCCTGTCCTGGAAGCTGTCCTCATTCCAAGAGATGAGTAATTATGGTGGTTTTGGGAAGGGGGAAGCATATACAGACGAAGGGACAGCTGTCAGACATGATGTTGTTTCCCTCCCTGCCCTCCACTCATTTAATATGGAGAAGTCGAATTTCTTTAATTTGGCTAACGGCTAAAAGTTTATGAGGTCAGAAGCACAACTTGCCATGAAAGAGTGGTGTGATCTAGTACTCTGAGCACACAGGACTCTGCATACTCTCACTCCAGCTCTGCCACCGACTCTGTAGCCTTGGGCTGTTTGGCTCAGTCCCCCCTCCACGCAAAGGGGGAACAACAATACGTACCTACCTCACAGGGGTGTTGTGAGAATCCACGTTGGTAAAGCCTGTTGAAGTGCTAAGTCTACCACCGGTAGTCACGAAGCGTGTGGTGGGGGTGAGCAGCGCTGCCCTTTTGCTGGTTACAGTCCGAATCACTCAGCGGGAGTCCCATAGGCCCTCTCCTGCTTGGAGATCCTCCTTGATCTGAAGCGGAGGGTGTCGTCCGAGTGCCCTCTCCTCCATTGCATGACATTTTAAGCAGCCGTGAGGTGCAGGGTAGTGACAGACATGAAGTCCTACTTGACCAGGGATTTGCTACAACGTTTTCTATATCTGTGGGGTTTGTTGGTTTGGTTTTTCCATATATTGTGCTTAGAAATAAACTTTCCACTTAGGGCTGGCGGTTCGGGGTCTCTTCTGTTGCATGGCAATGTATACAAGTCTTATTGTCTGTCTTACTGTGCAAATGATCCCGCAGCCCAATTTCAGAGATGGGTATGGTCTGAGCCTTTTCATAGTGGCATAAGACTCAAAAGCCTGTCTAGACTGTTTAATATTTAAACAACACTATGAACTTGTCAATTGTATGTGTTCTGTGCAATACGAAGCATGTCATTAGCTGGCTTGATGGGCAGAGGGGTTAAAGGAAGGTCAAAACTTGTTCAAAGAGCTTCATACATGTGCCAGCATGGAGCCAAAGGGCTGCCACCAGCAAAGCAAACTCGGGGAAGCCATTGGAAACTGTTTTCAGAACAGTTTACTCCAGAACAAGGTACTTCTGAGTTTATGAACTTCTAGGCTGCCAGCCTGAGAGAACAAGTGCAAATTTAGTGTGGGGTTTGGGGTTTTGGATTCTCTTTTTCTTTCCTCCCCAAAGTATTGATGGCAGAAATACTGATGAGGGTCTCTTCCTTCCATAGCACAGTTCTCTTATCTCCCACAACCTCCTTGTGCCATCCCCATTGTGCCACTATGCAGGACTTTAAAAGGCGCAAATGGAAACAGTACGCTCCCAAGAGATGCAAAATATGTTGTGTATTGGGGGATTCTAGCAGACAGAAGAGATGGGGCAGAGCTGTGCTACAGAAAGCATCTCTTCTTCCCCACATCCCTTCTCTAGTCTTGTCTGCTGGATTCCTGAAGAGGCGTTCTTTGTATTTTGGTACAAAACAGTCAGATCAGCTTCCACCAACAAACAAAGCTTGCAGAGTTTGGCAGCTGTTTCTCCCAGTGGAGAAAATTCCAGGTCCTATCACTGTGGAGACCCCTCAGTTCTTGGGCTTTGTGGTCCTCCAACACTGTTTGGGGGTGGTCAGTGTGGAGGACTGAAATCATCATCAGAAATTGTGTATGTGGTCCTGCTCATTCTTGTGATTTCTGCTAGTCCCCTGAGTTTCAGTCAGTTTTGACAGGTCTTTCTGGCTATGCTCTTCTGGTTATGCTCTTCAGAGGTGTTTTGCTTTGTGTCAGTTGCCAATGCTATTCTTGCCTACTGAAACATCAGTGCTGGCCTCCAGCTTCCACAGCTCTTCCACTCTTGCCATCCAGTCTCTTGGTAAATACCCAGTGCCAAGTTCAGACCCTCTTCCTCCGTGCCTGCAATGGCTCAAGCACATGCACTAACCCAAGAGTCATCAGAGAACACAGGGACCGTTAAGAGTCTGTATCGGTAGTCAGACTCTGTAACCATCAGTCAAGCCCTCTTTGGTATACATCCACTTTGCCAATCTCAGTGCCTGCTGTTAACTGGTTGCCACAAAAAAACACCCATAATGCTAGCAAAACCCATATACCCAGC
This sequence comes from Charadrius vociferus, assembly GCF_000708025.1. NCBI lineage: Eukaryota > Metazoa > Chordata > Aves > Charadriiformes > Charadriidae > Charadrius > Charadrius vociferus. The sequence goes on along the minus strand of NW_009648925.1, from coordinate 7,635,144 downwards.
TAACACTTGGTTTCCAGTTTCAAATGTCAGAAGCGAAGGACTGTTTTTCAAGTAAATCAGGTGTGTTCCCAGTTGTGGTTTCCCAAGCAAGGAGCTGAAGAGGTCCATGTCTTACCTTACCATGATGACCCAAGGAAAGAACAAGTCAGCACCATAGATTTGAGTCAAGAGAGGCATTGGCTGTCCACTATGTTTTTGCTCGAGGAGACAGAAAATACTACTCACGTCTGCCACGTCCCTGACCCTGCTTAAAGCCCTTGCATCTAGCAGCAGTAAAACGTCAGAGCCAATGCCTGTACACGGAGGACAGCTCTGAAGACATTCCAGTTCTGAAGACTACCCTCTGCCCACGTGTGGTGGTCAGTCATTCAAGCATTTTCTCTTTGTTTTCCTCAAGAGAAAAAAGATTATTTTGACTAAGCAAGTACTGCTACTCTTCAGTGTAGGAGGAGGCTGCACCATTAGCACATCCAGCCTGTGGTTCACCCACAGGCAGGACTCCTGCACATCTCCTTGTGAGAACGCATGGTCAGAAGAGCTATTCCTTCCTCTTATTATTATATGGCTGTCAAGCGTATGGAGGGAAATAGTCAGCAGTGCAATTGCCTTAGTGACTACGGGCTGAGCAGCCTAACCTCCCCTCCACTATTCACCTCACCTGTGACTGCTCCTTCTCCTTCCTGAGCCAACAGATGTCTCATCCCCTCTGCCATCCCTAGACTCCAGCCCTAAATATCTCCTGAGCAGACAAACACAGGATTCCTCACAGACAAATTTTAGAGTCTTCTACATCCTTCATGTATCCAGACAGGCAAATTCATTTCATTGATAGACAATGACATATTTGAATCCTGTCAGGAGAAACAAGTGTAGGAGCTTATTGCATTGACCTTCACCTTTTCTTCCATGTTGAAGAAGATATAGTGAAAACATCAATTGGTTTCCATATGACAGCAATGAGCTGATGGCTCTCGGAGTATTTTCCTCAATAATGCAAGTCTGACATGCAGCAGTTACTGAAGGTAGTCTTTGATCTCACATCTATCACGCTGGATACAAGGAGAACAGAATCTAACACTTCTGTGCTGTTTACACAAACATCAAAAACTATCTTAGTTCATTATTCAAATTACCTCCAGGTCAGTGGGTGAATTTCTCCTTTGATGAAAGAATGATGTTTTCTCTTCCAGAACTGAAATTGCAAGATAAAATGTATGTACACGTACGCATATATATTTATAAATGTTGTCCTGAAAACATAAAGAAAGGAAAAAAAAACCCCAAATAAACCTGAAAGAATTCTTAACTGTATTGAATAAGTCTTGACAGGAGCTAGAGAGCTGCTGTGTGGAAAGTATGACATATGATTTGACTTCAGGCAAAGAGAAGACAGAAGAGGGAAATGCTTTTATGTGATCTCTGGCCTGTCTCTGGTTCATGCTCATTATTGTATACCATTTAATTAATGCAAAAGTATGTGGAAAAAAGACGCTCAGCTCCGGCAGCGGGAAACAGACTGAAGACCCCTCAAACTTATCTGAGCCATATTCAAACAAGCACAATGATGCAAAAGCACAAACACCTGCCATTACAACTGTTTGAGAAGAGATGGATTTCTGAACATGGACAAGGACTCAGAGAGAAATTCTTTCCCAAGCCACATTGACAGTATTTTTCCCAGCTTATCTACTTCCTATTATTAACCCCTTTTTTTCCCAAGCATGGAGAGGAAGAGGAGAGGAAGAGGAGAGGAAGAGGAGAGGAAGAGGAGAGGAAGAGGAGAGGAAGAGGAGAGGAAGAGGAGAGGAAGAGGAGAGGAAGAGGAGAGGAAGAGGAGAGGATTCTGATACCCAGGACTTAAAGAATTAAATAACAGTAGAGAAGAGGTACCAAGGGAAGATGCTTCTTATATGTTATGCATCAAGATGTGCTTTACCAAACAGAATTAGGACATCACATTCAGTTCCCTGCTTGCTCAAAGAAAGTCTGAGTGATTGAGTCTGCTCATAATCAAGGAGCCTTCCTAGAGCGTAGTAGTCTTCTACAGGGGACCACAGCTTTCCTCTGGATGGGATAGCCAGCATCAGGCAGAGATGTTTTGCCTCCAGTTGTGCCCCTGCAGGATGACAGCCTGTTGTATGCAGGTTGTTAGCAAGTCACTGTTGGGCAGTGGGAGCATCTATCAGCTTATATAAGTTTTGATATCAATAATCACAAGTACTGCACATGCCCAGTGTGCCCCCACAAGTGACCTATCTCCTCCTTTCACAGTTCAAGTTGGTGACAGAGCTACTCTGCTCTTTGCTCTTCATTACAAGACAGCTTTCCTTTAAAATCCAGCCTGCCACACCTCTCTGGGAGTTTTTTCCACTGCACATCACAGAGGTTCAGTTTAGTCCTTTTCCTTAGCAGGATGAACAGACCTCTACCTAATCCACCTGATCTTCTTTCCCAGATAGAGAGACAAAAATTGATGTTCTTTGAACAGCTGATCTCAGTACCTACATTCTTGTGAGATTACATTCCCCCTCCGCTTTCTCTCACTACTCCATAATCTTCACTTTCCTTTGGAAAGGGGTGATTCATTGCTACTAAATGATAGAGCATCTGAGATGGGAGTGTGGACAGCCCTTCTACTCCTTGCTAACAGGCACACAAACCTTCCTCCCATCCCTCTAGACTGGTGTGGCCAGCAGAACCCTTTCTCATGGAGTTTAGCTTCTTGATCCAGAAGAGCAAATGCTTTCAAGCATCTCCTTCACTGCTATCAAGCTGTGGGATAATGGCATGGGGAATCTTTTGTTTCTTAGCCTCAGGGTAACTACAGGGGATGATGTACCTGAGCCAAAAACACAGTGAGGACAAAGTACTTGAAAGTCAATGGTGGTAAAACTGGATGAGGTCTGCCCTGATGACAGGGGAGCAAGAGCCTTTGTCAGATTTATATGGTAGCAAAGCAAAATGGCCTTGTCCCTCATGTTTTTAGCTCATAGACATCAGCTCTCCATTATAAACAAACCCTCTGTAGGCAATGCAGGACAGGCTTGGGGAGGAAATCTTCCTCATTCCAGAAGCACAACCAGCCCATAGCTATGCATCAACCCCTTCAGGACTTTTGCCCCAGAGAGGCTGAGAGCAAGAAGGGAGGTAGCTAGTGGGGATGGCAAGAACACTTCCCTGGATCTTCATCTGCAGAGGGCAGAGTTCTCAGAAGGCTAATTCTGCATCTCCTCATGTGAGTCCCCTTTTAAATCACTCCCAAGGACTACAGTCTGATCCTTCACTACTACAGGGTCTGCCCAGGAGAGGAAGCAGTGTCTCTGCATGGATCTCCAAGGTCTATTGGTAGGGTCCTGAGCTGGGCCTGGAAGAAATCACTATTTTCACTGAGGGATGAGATGAGTCAGTGGTGTTTCCATGCAGAAATACTCTCTTTGAGACTTCTACAGAGAGGTCTGTGGGGTTGGGAGGGGGGGTGTTGGTTTTTTTCAGTGCAGGAAGCACAGGGAAGGGAAGGGAAGGCTGCGATGTAAGAAACAATCAGCCACAAGGGAGGGGTTGACTAAGAGGAATGACCATGTCGACTGTGTTACTGTCCCGTCATTCTCCTGAACCCAGAATGGAAACTTCCAAGTGCTCTTCATGAGCTTACGTTTATTAGAAAACTATTCCTGGGTGTTCAAGATTGTTTTCTAATGAAAATATACATAATAAAAAAAGCAAACGAACGACTCTTGTTAATCTTTTCCTCTCCTCTATCAGCCTGTAACACACACTGTGAAACTTACCTCCTTCTTTGTTTGTTTTCTGCCATTCCTGGTGAATAAAATCTCTTGCTTTCTGTTCACAATCCACACAGGGCCTTATACAGTAAGCTTTCATCTTCTGCACATCAAATGTCAAGTCCTCGTGTAAGGGATTTGAACACCATGGCTTAGCGTACATAGCACAATGTGTTAGCACTTTGACTTGTCACTTGTTTATGGCATTAAGCAGCAAAGATCATTTACCTAACATCACTATAAGGTTCATGGATAGTGCCTTCCCTATGTGCAAGAGAGAAGCTTGAGGCAACCATGGTAAGTACAGGCAAGCACTGAAAAATGCTATTTTCAGAGTATCCACTCTGGTGTGCTAGGTCCTTCCCAGGGACAGTACAGAACTGCCCTTGACAATGAACATCTCCCATCTAAGCAGTACTACAGTCAGTCCTTACTCCAGGGCTTTATCTTCTACAAATTGCTATGTGAACTTCAAGACACAGGGAACACTCAGAGCAAGCATGCACAGAGAAAGCGAGGACACAAAGCAATTACCAGTGCCACAGTAGGAAGGGTTTGGTAAAGATCTGGGCTAGATCCGCAGCTCCTCTCCTGAATGCTGGGCACATGACAGCAAGCTGTACCCCAGGACATGTTTTGAGGCTGCCCCTTGTTTCTGTAGTGCCCACTGAATGCCTAGAGCATCACTTCTCAAGGTGATGTGCCTGGAAGCCCGGTGCAACCAGCCACACAGCCTTCCTGCCTCAGGAGAAAAGCAGGGGCAGTGTTTCACCAGCGCAACACAGAGTTCACAAAAGATGGTCACAAGAAGCTCTGAAAACTCTTCTTCTGCCAAAGGGTCACAGACCTTTCCCATGCTTGCACATGTGAGGATCCTGCCCTGGGCAGATACGCAGAGTGTGTTCCTCATCCTTCCCCTGGAAAGCAGATAAGTCCTTTTCTTCTCTCTCTTTTTCTTCTTTTTTTTTTTTTTCTTCTTTTTTTTTTTCTTAAATATAAGTCTATTCCAATAAGTCTATCAAAATACACAGAGATGGAGAAGGAGAAGGGAACAAATGGAGAAAAGGAAAGAGGCAGAACAAGGAGCTGCTTGGAAAGAAACAGCTGTGCTAATCAGAAATGGAAGACATAAAACAAGGGGAGGGGATATGACAGTGGGAGCAGGGGCTGGGGGCAGAAGATAAGGAGCAGGGATAGGACTGGCAGAGAGAAGGGAGATGTGGTGTGAAGAGGCTGGTGGCAACTATTGATTACTGCAGCGATAACACTGGTGGTTTAGAGACAAGAGGGCAAGGCAGGCCCTAGAGTGTCCTCAGGGGAAGGAGGAAGGAGCCATGAAACACTGGCAGACACACAGACTTCACAGAGTCCTCTCCAACCAGCCTTTCTGTGAGTCCAGGACCAAAACTGAGTCTTTTGCAGGCTGCAGCCGGACAAGCAACCCTCTTGCTAGATTACATCCCCCAATTAACAAAAAGCTGCATCACCCAGGCAAGGCAAACACAAATTGCGGCACACATCATCTTACCCATAACTCAATTATTCTTACCAAAACGGATTATTCCTAATTCAACGTGGCCTCCTGGGGCTTGTTTTATTCTGTGCACACAGCTACATTGCTAAAAACCATAATGTGCCCTGCACCTGCTCAGACAAAAAGTGATTTCCTACACCAGCCAGCCAGGGCTCTGCTGAATTGTAGCAGCTATTACGCACTGTGGTCTTTGCCAGCTCAATGGATTTCAGGAGAACAGGGATGCTGAAACTCCGGGTTGCTCTAGAGAGATAGAAGGTTGTCTTTAAAACAAGGAGATTTGAGTGATATTGCAGCCTGGATTCTCTCACACACAGACAGGAGTGTTGCCAAAACATTGGGATCTGAGCTCAAGCTGCAAAACTCACAGCAGAATTGCAAAAAATCACAGGCTCGAGCGTAAAAAGCATTTCAGGCAAGGTGGTGGCAGGGAGAAGTTTTAAGCACTAGGAACATGAAACCATTTTGGTTTAGAAATGGGTGAAAATTTCAATACCTAACCTACAATGAATGTAGGTGTGTCTGCATGAGGAATATATTTACCTGAATCTTAGAGAAAATAATCTGGTTTGAGAGTTTCGAACAGCGAGCAAGTGTCTCCCATCCAGGAATTACTGGCCACTTCTAGAAGTGATACAACGGCCATCTGCTCAATGGCCACAGGATGACAGTCCCTGAAGAAGATTGCTAACAACTGTCTGCAACTACAGTGACAAAATTCCCAATGTAATACAGGTCTATCAGACAACTAGTTTAGTAATTTTGAACAAGATCACCTAAGGGTCTGGTGACACCAGAACAAGATCACCTAAGGGTCAGGACATAAACCTGACTGAAATCAGGAGGATGTTTCCTCGGGCTGGACTGGGCACATTGGATCAGGACTGTGCCCTTGGGGCATGTCGTGCTCCCAGCTCCTCAGTACTCGCACCTTCTGGTTTTACAATCCAGAAGCAAAAGCACAGGAGCACAGCGAGTGGGTCATCTCTGCGAGGCCAACTGAGTCAGTCTTACTGCAGGATTTGCAAAAGTCACCATTTTTACCATCCACCACCAAAAAACCCTCATCTTCCAGTGAATTAATAGCCATTAATCTTAAAGCCTCATCTTTGCAACAAAGTATGCTGAATCTACACACCTACGTTCAGTCACGCTTATGGGTTTACGTAGATATATGCCTGCGTGAGATGGCACTCAAAGCGCTGTGGGCACACACCAAGTCAGTGCAAGGCAAGGCCAGGGATGTGCACCAGCTACGCTGTGATGGCTCCTGATGTGCATGGTCTTGCCGCCTGATAAACTGGCATCTGCCAAAGTGGAAAAGTAGTTAGTTACCTTGCACCTGCAGGGGAAAACAGCCTGTTCACAGGCAATTATGATAGATGAGCTGAAATGTCATGAGTTCGTTACCAAGATCAGTTACTCCTATATCTGTAGACAAGGCATAACACACCCCCCCCTCAAAAAATAGCCAACAGTAGCCCCATGGGTCCGGGCAAGACGCAGTCACAGAGCTGCACATCTTACAAAGAATAATTAAAGCATTCCCCTCCCTCTCATTTTTAATTTAGCTGGGAGCAACAAGCCCTGATTACTTAATGTAAACAGTGACCTGGTTATTTGATGCACTAAATAACAGCAGACAACCATAAACTCACTTATATACTTTTTAAACGCCCACAACCATCTCTATTTTGTGGATGCTGTGAACTTTGTGTCACTAATGCTTTATCGAAGTTTGGAGCAGTCTCAGGTCAGAGCATAAGGGATCATTTTCAAGGCCATAAGCAGAGTAAAGGGCTAAATCATTTCACTACAATCCGTGTGTTTGTCCTTTCCATTCAGATAAGCTTTCATGGTACTGAAAGATCTGGAGTTGTTTCTGTTCACAACATGTGGAGTGACCCTGGAAGCTACTTCTGTCCTCCATCTCCAGTAACCACCTCTATGAGTTGAGTAATGCTTAAGGCCATATATTTCACCCTGCCTATGTAGTTATTTGACGTAGGCATCTACAGCTACAGCTCACCCAACTTTATACTTCTAAAGGCCACTTGTCAAATTCTAAGCTGCCTTAGTAATCGTCAGAGAAAAACAGGTACCTCCTAGGAATTATTCATCCCAATTGTAGTCAGCACCAAACTGCCCACACAGTTGTCTAGCGTGATTTGAGATGCTTGACTGGCCTCCAGTGTCTCAATTTTAAATTGACACCCGTCCCTAAATTTAGGGCAAAAGCACCCACCCTTCTTTTGCATGTATTGGGTAGCCCACAGTCGAATCAGTCATCTTTCCTTTGACTTTATTAATTTGAGGAAGTAAGTTCGGCTGCCCAGGCTGAATACCAGATGTGGTCCCCAAAATACTGGTTTCTTCACTCGTTTACTGAAAAAGAGAGAAGGAACCTAAGGGATTTGTGAGGTTCTACCATCCACAGTCAGTATGAAACTCCAACCACCAAATGTCTTAGGCCTGCAGTTAATTGGGCTTACGGTGTACAGCTCGTGACATCTGTTGCTTGCAACCTGCCTCCTATTCCCAACTTTCGTTCTAAATTTGCAAAAAGGATGAAGTAACTCAGGGTGTTCAATTCAGGGGATTTTTTTTTTAAAACAAAATCCCAAAAGAATACTGTTCAACTTTTCCTAAAAGTAAAAAAAAAATACTTTCTAGGAACACTTAGGGCCCTCAAATTACTGCTACCTCCTGGAACTTCAGGCCTGAGTTTCTAAACTAAAGAGGAAACCCAGGATTTTCTAAACAGCAAACTCTGGAAGGCTGTGAATGAAGCCTGGTGAAAAGCTCTGCTCTAAACAGCGAGGCAGCCAGTGCTATGACTGTCACCATTCGTGACTTGTGATACTGCAGAGAACTCTCATCATTACAGGGCATCTTGTATCAGAAGCATCTTTCAGAGCTTTGGGGAATTATTTATTTTCTTGTTTAAAGACTGGGCTGGGGGGGAAGAATTCCTGAGAAAACAGAAAAGGGAAGGTAGAGAGAGGCTGAGTACACAGGCAGAACGGAGCACATTCAGCCACCACAGTCAACAAGCTGGCCTGATGGAAAGCCTGTCCTCATGCTAAAGCACAGCCCCTGGATTAGAAATCGTCCCTGAAAATGTTTAACTAAGGCATTTGCCTGACAGTCAAAGCAAACAAGGAGCACCATACAGGGGTGTGTTGAGGCTTTAAAACACTATTTGTAAGGTTGAAGGAGATCAGGGGCTCAAAAAGCCAAACCTGTTGGTGCCCATTATATTTTTCAAAGTAACAAATCTATGAAAGGGAATTACTCATGACCCCACACAACAAGAAATTGATGTTTTACAGGGAGAGCTCCACACCCGGGAGCATTCCTTGGACTGCCTTTCTTGGCTACCCAAACAGCAGTGCTCCTATCCCATCACTTGACCTGCAGCCTATTTCAGTCTCCCCTTCTGGAAAGCCAAGATTTGCTATTCTTCTGCAGAGCAGGGGCAGATGTCACTGGCTTCCCATCAGCACTCTACTTCCACCAGCAAGTAGGCCACCAGGCCTGAGCTCACAAGCACCGGCACCTATAGTGGGATCACCCCTATACTTCATATGGACATCATCAAAGAGGACAGGCAATCCTGTTCCTTGTCCTGGGCTTGATTTGAACCCATCATGTTACACTGAAACTACAGCCCAGGAGGCATTTGAAACATTCACAGCACATTTCTAAGCACACTGTTTCTGAACATGTCTAAAAAAATACCATTACTTTACCTCTCCAGAAAAAAATCCACTCTTCCCTTTGGCATCTGTCTCCACACTTCTTCCACACTTTTCTCTGGGCTTGTGGTGGTGGTGGTATTTGCTGCTGTTACGGAGATGCACGAGATTATGCAACTATCTAGCATTTAGATTTAATCAGCTAGGGGAAAAAAAAATGTTCCAAATTCTGTTAATAACTGGCAGCTAGCTCTCTCCTTCCCTCCCTACCCAAATTCCCACAGAAGGAGGATCACAGACAGATCCCTGCAAGCACAGACTAGCAGCCTGACTGGATCAATACCGTCCGTGGAGCCACAGATTTGCGATGGATTCTGGGTAATTAATCTGCCAGAGGAAGACAGCCTTAATTAAGAAAAGCCAAGCTGTTCTTTCCCCAAACCTTTTGATTAACAAAGCCACAGTATTGGTTTGGCTGAGGATTTTGGTCTAAATTTTAATAGGCTTTGTGTTCTTACCAAATGTTTTGAAAGCAACCATGCAGGCAGCAGTCATCTTCAAGAAGCAGTCAGAGATGTAAATTCTTTATTTTGCCTTCTTGGTACTACATTAAAGGTGAATGATGTCATTATTTAGGCCAGCCTCAGTGCTGGGGAGAAGCACTGGCTTCACAGCTTGGATGGACAGTGCCATGGAGAGGTTGCCCCCATCCTCATGTAAAGGGGCTACAATTAAGACTGGGACCCTCCCTCCCCTTCTTCTCAGGAAAATCATCCAGGACAAAACATTTCCTCAGAAGGCCAAAGCTCCTGCTTTCACATCCCATTCAGGCAATCCTGGAAATATCCTTTGGAAGCAAAGGCACCTTGCCAGCACCCATGTGAGGTTGCGAGCAGCCATTTAGATGTGAACAGTTGTATAGGTCACTCCAAGGTTCCTAAAGCAGCTGTTGTCATGAGGCAGCCATGAGTTCTGCCAGGCACCACATCAAGATTTAGAAGGGGATCTGGGTGTATTTCAGAGACATGGGATTTAAGTTCTTTGTTCATTTGCTTCTGGTTCTACTTCAAACTCCTCATTTCGTGGCTGATAAGTATCTATGGCAACACATACACTAGTATGCTCAACGTGCTCAGGACCTTTCTCTGGTGCTGATGCCAATTGGTACAGACTCACCGAAGTCCAAACTCTTATTCCTCAGGGCAAAAAAGCCCAAAGAGGGGCCACATCCAAACCGTCTGTTACCCCTGACCCGGGTCAACTCCTGAACCATGATGGGTACTCTCATGGAGACAGCCTGGGCCAAAAGCATGTCAAAAGCTATGCTAACAACTTATCAAGACAACTCCAGTGCCTGGAATTGTTTCCTGGGCATCCATTCATGATGGAGGACATGTCTCAAACCACTTTGGTGGGGCACATACAGAAAGACCCAAAAACTCCCCCCCAAAGTGGCACTATTCCCCAGCAAGCACTTGGTCAGCTGCAAGCAAAACCCTCCTGCAGCAATTTGCATATTCAGTTTTGAGGCCCTAAGGTGGTGTGTTCTTTTTATTTTCCCAAGATAAGGCGGCTGTTTCAGTCTGTGAAACAGGTGACAGTTGGTCACATTTCTGTCTTGACATGGCGTGAAGAGCCAGGAGACCAGACAGTTCAGGACAGGATGTTTCTGGAGGCACCGCGTGAGTCACAAAGAAATTCCAGAGACTTTCAGAGGGAACTTTACTCTCACTAGCCCCACTCATCTTTGCAGGTCAAACTCTACTCACCTGTCTGAAGCCAAGGAGGGCCTATATATTTATTGGCAAAAATTAGCATTTTCCCTAATGGTATCCTGGACACAGGGTAATTATGGTAAAGACTGATGAAAATAATTTAACTCCTGCTATGGGGACAGCATGATGGCAGCTAGATTAAAGATGTCCTTTATAAACCATCACAAAGCAAGAGAACATGATAATGAATGAGTTAATTACACCACCATTTGAGCCTCATACTACCCATCTGCCGCTTTGATTAATTAAAACTCTGACGGATGACAATGAGGCCCTTCTCAGGTCTGAAAGCAATTAATTGCCAAAGTCCTCAATAAATCTAACAACATTGCTGACTGAACTAGCAGGAGAGACCACTTCGAACAGCCCCAGAACAGAGGCAGCAAAGCAGATTACGGAGTTTGAAGCATCCCCAACATGATGCATTAATCTTTTGATGTAAGACTGCGAGCTGAGACCTAGCAATTTTAACTTGTTTAATCTTCTTCTCACTCCCCTTTCTTCCTTTCCTCGCAAGATCAGAGGAAGGGAGAGTTTCAGTAAAGGCTATGAACTGCTGAGGAGATTTTTAAGATATTGGCCCTTTTTGTCCTTTGTCTAGACTTTCCAAGTGGTAATGAACCGCTTAAATTTTTGCCCTTGAATGTCTGTTCTCCTCGGACCAGTTGTAATCAGTCCTGACAAAGGGGGACTTTGGAAATGCAATGGGGAGCTGAACTCTTCCAATTCTCTCCCTGTTCATCAGTCAAAGAATGACAAAAAGCAACAGCACTTGTCCAGAAAGTGGTGGGAAATCAAATCCTCCTGTGGGGAGAACAAGGAAAGTGCTGAGCTGGAGTCTGAGAAACCAGACACAGACTGTGGGGGGCAGGAACAAAGGCAGGGCATGGAGAAGAGAAAACGAAGCTGATCAAAGGACCTTCTACTGTGCGAAATCCTAGACTCCAGAATCAGGCAGGCAAAAGGGGAAGCCCACCCTTTAACCATTTAAGAGGAAAAAATATTGTCAATCTACTGCAGGGAAAACTGGCCACAGCCAGCAGAGAGGGGATGAATTAGTGCTTTTCACCCTCTGTCTACACTGAGCATCAGCCTTGCAAACTAAGCCCAGCTGGGACACAATGGTATTTTGAGGGAACACCATGAAAGACCACTTTCTTTTGCAGCAACCGGGGCTAGAGGACACCAGACCATCTTTAGAGCCAGTGCAGCTCAAACACATGGTTTGCAGACCTTGCCCTACAAGGTGCTGCTTTTTCAGAGAGATGGGGGAAAAAAAAGCCTTTCCTTCCATTTTTATCCTACTTATGCATTGTTAGGCAGCTCTTGCATTTCACCCCGAACAGCTACAATCAAGGAACTAGAGCTTCTTCATACCACAGATCCAAGACAATGATTAATAACAATTATCACCAGTGATTAGCTAATACGACCATAATACAACAATCCCACTGCCTGCCAGTCAGTTGCAGGCGTCAGCGCGTTGAAGCATGACAGCTCTTCTGATTAAACACTGCCTCACTCCTGAGGACAAGAGGAGAATCCCCTTTGTGACAGCAGCAGCCTCAGCTGAGTGTGTTGGAGGCTGCAACTTCCAGGGCTGGAATGGGGCAGGAAACCGAGTTGAGAGATGTTAGACTTGGAAGATCGTTGCTCTATAATCACGTTAGAGAGAGGGGTAAGGTGCATGGCTCTTGCTTATTGCTGGGTCTTTAGTTCCGTAATTGAAAAGCAACCATGTCTGAAAGGGTAAAACAGGGATAATAAAGCAGAGGACAACAAAAAGGGTTTATTTACAGGGCTCCTGTTTCAAGTGACAGAAGCTGGTTGTCCAAGTGTTGAAAAAGGGTTCACTATGGAAAGGAACTTTTAACATGCAAATACAGTAAACAACAGACCCCCTTTCCTGTTACAGAAGAGGAAACTAGTCAACGAAAGAAATGGACCTGAAAGGGGGATGGTAGGAAGGCACTTTCCAACAGATGAAGTGGCCATTTGCAAATACTAATAACTCCTTGTCTCCATCTAAACAAAAGAGGGTGAGAGACAGATGCCACATACGTACCTAGATTTCCCCAGAGAAGTATGGAAGAGAAATTAGGACAGACCAGATGTTCAAGAATTAAAATTTTTGAAGAGTAACTGAAACAAAAGGAGCTGTTATTGCTCAGGTGAGCTCCAGCTGCCTCAAGGTATGTCTATATCGCACAGTACAGAAGCATGCAGATGTGCCCTAAGCATCTCAAAAAAGCCAGCGAGGTCAGAGTCATGCAAGTACCTCTTCAGAGCACAGTGCTCCCCTGAGCCCAAAGGGCAAGAGGAGGCTAATGTTCTGCCAGTGCATTTTAAGCCATCTTCAGGAAGCAGACAAGGCGGCGCGTCTCTGCAGATCAGTTGACGTGACAGATGTGTACAGACACGTGCATCCACTGTGGAGTGAATCCATCATTCAACCTAAGATTTGGGTCAGATTTTCTGACTCCACCTGCAACTCAACTGAAGACCACTCAAAAAAACACTGAGATGAGGATAGGGCACGTTGCGTGCCTTTTATCACAGGTTTGCTTTCTGTTCCTTCCAAGTACCATACATATAACACATGTTACTCTCCAGAAGTCCTTTCTCTGTTCCCCAACCCAAAAATTCAAGGAGAGAACTGAGAAACCACTCTCCAAGGGCAGGGACTTTTTGCCCCAGTTTTAGGGTTAAGCCCATTTTAATGTTAAAGCCATAGCTCCCTCCAGAAAGAATCCAGTTAGAAGAAACAACTTTTTTTAACAACATTTAAAACCTTACAGCATTCTGCGAGAAGAACCACCATTCCAAGCTCCCTGCAGTATTTGGCTGTTGCAAGGTAAGCTGGGGATGCGGGTATAAATTTAGCTTCAAATTTCTTTCTGACCAGTACCAGTTAAAGGTAAGCCTCGATGCTATTTTTATCCACTGTGTAGACCAGGTGCTACAGAAGCACTTGGTGTAACCTGCCACACCGCAAAACAGGTGTCATATTGAATTAGCAGTTCTCTACGATGCTTCTGTCCTGTTCCTCCACAAACAGGCACGTAGCAGAAGTGTAATCCGAAGAACCATATCACTTTCTAACTCCTGTTTTATATGCCAACTAATACCTCCACTTACATAGCATTATTGTCATGGACAGTCAAGAGAAGCACTAATTAGACTGGCACATTAGACACTTGTTAATTACATTCTCAGTTTTCAATGTCAGGAGAGTCTCTCCTTTGTACCTCTAGAAGCTGTGAGAAGAGGAAGAGGAGAAAAAACCAACTCTGCTCTGATGCTGTGTAGTTCTTGAGTTGGCTAACCAACTACTGCAGTGTAGCTGCCTTATTTTTGTCACAGACCAATGTATGCATCTGGATATGCAGGTGGACTGATTTTATCCACACAAATACACAAAATAAGCATCTCTCTGCTGTGTCAATGAAACTGTATTGGTATGTGAATTAGCAAAAATAAAATCAAAGTACATCACTCCTAGCATTTTGATCTTGGTCTGAGCTCTGCATTCACAAATGGTGTTTCAAAGTATTCATACGTGTCTAGGGTTGAGCTCTCAGTTTGCTCCAGTTCAGCTGATAAGAAAGTTCAAGAGACAAAAACAGCATCTAGGTTTGAAGGAATTAGAGCTAATATTCTTGATTCCAGCTCAACTCTGACTTGAACTGATTTTCCCCTCACCCATGTATACAGTACATCTTTTAATACCCTCCTCCCCAACAAATTTATTGCACTTTTCTCACACCTCTTCATCTCATGTACTTCACGCTGCATTTTCACAGCTCTTTCACAGGTGGCCTCTGAGCCAAATACCCCATCTGAAGCACAGAAAGAGGAAGGATGGCTGTCCAAGAAAGCGTAAAAGATGTGTTGAATCTACCAAAGGGCTCAAGAAATGACCAGTAAGTTGCTCTGAAATAAGGGAGCACTGGAAGGAGGAGGAAAAATCTAGGACTAGAGTCAACATCCCTCTTGCACAAAACCTGAACAAAGTGAAGGGTGTATCAGCAACAACACACAAGCTCATGTGCTGAGCGGCACTGAAAACTGCAGTTGAAGTTCTGCTCAAAGCTCCACTCAGACAATTGACCTGAACCACTCCCCCCTGGCAGTGGAGGGAGAACTCACAGAAAAACTAAAAGTAGAGCCCAAAAGCCCTAATCACCAATATCACCAGTTAACTCCCAGCACATAAAACACGGCTCCTAGCATGTAAGATCTTTGATTTGCTTTCATATGCTTTGATTCGCCAGGCAGAGCAACACCAACTCCGATGACACGTTCCCACACTGCCTCCTCCATCAGCCAAGTTGCAGCAGACAGCAAACGGTGCACGAACAACCTCTCGCACCAAAGCGCTTGTGCCTGGAGCCCTCTTGCAAGCTCCCACAGAATGAAGCACAAATAGATGATGAGATGCCTTTGATAGTTTTGGAAATGTTCTTTTAGACATTTTAAAAAGCAATCAAGGGAGCACAGGCCTAGTTGAAAGAGAGTATTTTGTTCCCTTTGGAGCGAGGATCACAGGCAGCTGCGTGAGACAGCAAACCCCTATGCGCCGGGCTGCAGCCATCGCCGGGGAGCAGCTGCAGAGCGAAATGCCCTGAGCAGAAGGCAATATGGGCTCTCTGTACCTCTTGCTTTCTAACTGCTGCATCTTTCCTGAGAGAAAAGGGCCACACACATGTTGGCTTCTGCTAACACAGCGATCTGCTTAAGATGCTTTACAAAGGGTCAGTGAACCCACCTTGAACAAAAGTGAGATGCTTTTTCTTCCTCCATTGATAGTGTGGGGGAAAAGTTGCTCTTTCCCCAAGTTCAAGAGTTTGCATTAGTCTCAGCCAATCCATACCAGTGAAGGGGACAAGAGTATTGTTGTATCTTACACAAGAGATCTGAGGCAAAAGAAACGGCTTAATACCTCCCATCCTCCTTCTTCCACGCTGTAGCGTGCAAGCAAAAGTTCGTGCAGTCGTGGATTCCTAACCTCAGAAGCAACAATTGGATCATTTGTTCTGACTTCTCCCACACCCCTTAGCTCCTTTGTCTAATCATGAATTTCCCAGAAAGCTATCCATAGCACTGATTTGAAGGTTTCAGGACATGGGGAAATCCATCACTTTCCTCAGTATTTTGATCTAAACTATCAGAGCAGGGAACCAGGTCTGCTGCCATTGCTGCTTTTAATTATGTGACCCGGAGCAAATCACTTAACTACACATTACAAACCACAAAACCAGGGCAAAAAGGTTACTCCGAGTCCAAAGTGCATTGAGATCGTCACAAAAAACTGGTGCCAACTGAAAGCAGATTGTCTAGAATTCAAGCACCGTCTGCAAAGTGAATCAAAACTTAAAGGTCTTACTACAGGCAAATGCATGTGCTTAAAATCAAAATTTCTCTGGCTACGTCAACTGTCTCTCACAGTTACAGCCTATATTTACCAAGGGAGGCAGCAAGCCGTTGCCTGCTTTCAAAGTGCATTTCATGAGAATTTGCTATGCCATCCCGACCACGGGTGCTTAGACAGCAGCAGTAAGATGGGTCGGTAGAAAAGTTTGGCTTCTATTAGGCTCAATAAGATTAGATTGGAGAGATGACAGGACAATGCTAGTCTCAGTGCAGGCACGTTTTGAACCCAGAGAGACACATTCTGCTACCAGGAACGGCAAGGGTATTTTCCGAGTCATTCAGAATCTGACTTGCAGCATGTCTTGTCACGTTCCTATTCAGCTTCCCACACTTCCTCCACCTTTTCTCCAACCCTACAGTGCAGGGAAAGTTTGAATTTTTGTATCATTCCCACCCCTGAGGGCACAAGGTTTTCCCACGGCCCCTTTCTGCAGCTTTCCAGTGAGAAACCAGCACTGAAAAGCATTTGCTGGGAGAGCAAAGCCCACTGCTAAACGCCATTACCCCACAGAAAGGGTTCCAGAGGTGGGACATTTGCTTGTCCTTTTACAATCCAAATGGACCTTAAAAAGTCCCTTGGGGCTTTTGTTGCCACATTTGATGCTGGGCCAGTATGACTCGGCACCAACGGTACACAGAAAGACATGTCACCAATGCCACTTCCTCACCGGCTTTGACTTGCCCAGTTCAAGTGTGCAGAGCCAGTCCACAAAGGTCTGCAGCAGAGACATGGCTTTTCTTTGCCAGCCCAGAGCCCCACCTGAGGGCTGCACCTTCCTTCCTCCAACGGGCACAGCTGGAGGAACAGTTGCACAGGGTGACAGTGCTGAAGTTGTGTCTAGACCTGGATTTTACAGATCCCCAGCTGTCACTTGTACCACTGAGTTGTGCACAAGCAAACTTGGTGCCAACAAATAAGGAGAGTCCGACATAAAGTTTTCTTAGGATACCAGACCAGCACCTTGCTCATTGCTCGGTCGACCAAGTGCAGGTCTTCTCCTAGTTGCACTACATAAATGCAGACACAGATCTTCCCAGGCAACACAGTGACCCCAAAAGCCCCAGTGGCATGGGCTTAGCTCAGTGCCATCTCTTTTGCAGAGCAGGTGGAGCCAGTATCAGATGAGCTAGATGGAGCTTTTGCTTTAGGATCAAGAGCCTAAGTTGACTTCTCTGCAGCCTGCGCTAGCTTCCAGTCTCAAAAGCTTACATGGGTGATGCTCTTTCCTTCCTCCTGCTGATCTACAGATCAATATGAACCTCTTTATTCATCTAATTATAGCTGCAGGGGGCTTTTCGCAGCTCAAGTACATTTGTCTCCCTGTGATGTTAATACAATCAGGCACAAAGATCACTTCATTAAAAGATCATCTATGCTTGATCCTATTTGAGCTATAAAAATCACTCCTTCGTCATACAAAGTATATGGTGAAAAGTGCAAAGCTGGATGACTTGCGTTAGCTCAGGGAGCAGAGTTCAGCTCCAAAGAGCAGCTGGAAGAGGAGCTGCCACCAAGTAAATGCTGCACTTCCACCGTGATTCACATGGAGCTCCAGGCACCACAAGCCCCAGTTATCTTTCAACTTAAGGCCCCAACTCAGCCAGTATCTTGGCACTATTTAAGCTCTTATTTAAGACACTGCTGCCTGCCTTATGCTTAAGTTGGTGGGACAGGAATGTAAGCATCCCTCAAAGCCAGCCAGCAGAGGTGACCGAACCAGCCTGGCTGGCTTTGCAAAGCAAGGAGCTAAGTTGTACCTCCCGCATCCTTTCTACCACAGAGCTGCTGGTGGGAAGGACAAGCCTCCAGCAAAGCAGCCGTCCCATAACAAAGCAGCAGCAGCTGTAGTCTTCAGCCACCTCAGCTGAGGAAGGACACCCATCTCTGCTCAACAGGACTCATCCACTGCACAGATAAATGGGCACTCTGCAATCAGGTATGGAGGTGAAAATGAGGAATACATTGCACGTAAGGTGCAGAGTATCTGTGGCAGAACCCAGAACAGAGTCTACCTCTCCTGTACTGTGACATGATGTCCCCTTTTTTTTTTTTTTGGTCCACCCCCTCCACCTTCCTACTACGTTTTCCTCTTGAAATGCGAAATGCAGGGTTTGCTTATTTATTTATAGTGTGGTCAGACAGATGCTGTCCTCAGAGCAAAGTGGCTCTTTTCTAAGTAGCTGGTGGCCTGGAGGGGATGTTGTCTGCAAAGGAGGCCGAGAATGTCCCAGCAAATGCAGCTCTAGGTCAGTACTTAATAGTCACCTGACAGATGTAGCTTCCAGCTGGTCACCTGGTGAATATTCAGCTTACACAAAAGGCACATCTTCAGCAGTAAAGACTAAGATTTGAGATTAACAGCCAAGAGGAATCAGGTAGAGGAAGGATTTGAATTTGAGACTCCAATATTGCTAGAAAATGCTTCGGCCTCTTGACTAGAACAGACAATAATGGGGTAAGGGAACAGCACAACCAGCTTGTCTCCACTAGATTTTTTTCAGATCTAACCTATTTTCACAGACATCATCTGAGGACACCTACCCTCAGGCCTGCGGGTGAAGAACACTTTCTTTGTTAATTCTGCAAGGAAAGCAATGCAGCCTTGGGACATTGGAGCGAGCACACAGAATATGCCAGCAGAGCACACAGCCTTTGCCGCTGTGTCACAGTCCAGAAGGGACATCTTCAAAATCCTCTACAGAAATGAGCTTGCCTTGCCAACATCTATATTTCTACCAGCACTGACCCATCTGTGTGGATATTGCCTCTCCACATTCTTAATCACTCAGCTGAAAAATAGGAGCAACACTTAATGTCCTTTTGAAAACCTCATGATGAAAGTAAGCTATTACAGCACTCTCTGTGCCACTGAGTTATTAATAAACACACAAAGTCCTAAAATCTTTTTAGCAGATTCTTACTGGAAAAAAACCACCTGTACATGCTAGAAATCCAGCGGCACAGGAAAACCTGAATCCTTGATTCATCATTCATAGAAATTTCTGGATGCGAATTAAATATATATACTTAACCCCAGAACTGCTCATAGAGCAGCACCATAATGCAAGTTCTTCTCACCTTATCAGCCAGAATGATTTTCAAAGAACTAGTATTCACAAGAAAATTCAAGGAGAGATAATTATAGGTCACCAGGTTGACACTGGCCCCAGAAAGCAGCGATTAGTTGTGCAGCAGGAACAAGACGAAAAACTACAATGGAGCATCTTAGCACTAAGGAAGACAAATTGGCAAGAGGTCTACCATACAGCACTGGAGAAACAGATATGTCCCCAAAGAACGGTGTTTTGAAGCTTCCTTGGTACCCTTCTGGAGAGGTCAATTCTGAAAAGCCATTAAGTCAGAAGGGTTTGAGGGGTCTCATTCCAGCCCCCGGGACTCAGAATCAGATGGTGATTTCCTGCAACCAGTGGTTTTGCCTCCCAAATCTAGAAGTGCAGCAGACGGTGCTGATTTCAGCTGAAGGTTAAGAGCTGAGAATGAAGCACAGCAGCAAAATAGGCCGGAGGGAGCAGTCATACAGTTGGAGCTGGAAACGGCCAAAAAGGCAAAAGTAATTGTCAGTGAGCAAAGCTGGATGGACGCGTAAAAACCTGTAGCTGTTTGGAAGTGCTTTGTAGGCAGTGCATGTGGCACTTGAAGGAGGTAGAGTAACACACTGAGAAAGCATGGTGCACAGAAAGGGGAAAAAAAAAAGATACAGTACTTCCATGCGAGGTCACCTGCCCAGAAACCATCGTGCCTTTGCTTCCCGCTGCGCAGGAAGGCAGCGATGGTTACAGCAGGAGCCTCCATGCGCCCAACCTATTGCAGTTTGTAAACCTATTGCAGTTCATAAACCATATGCGAAATCAGTCGATCTCCGCGTTCTCAAACACATATGCAAAAGCAGCGTGACAGCGGTTGCACCAGGGGCCTAACGTGCTGACTGTAACAGATGTGCAGCAGACCCACAACAACGCTAAGGGAGGAAAGAGAAGACAAGGAGAAGACAAGGAAAGAGAATCAGCAGACAGAGCCAGGGCAGCTCGCTCCCAGCCCACCTCTGCTCGTTTGGAGCGATGGCATTTCCCTCCCTCTTTGCATTAAAGCATTGAACTCTGGAGCTGTTCAAACACCAACTAGCAAAGCCACCATCGCTCAACGCATTGTCTCTCCTTTCAAATCTCACAGAGAAGTATCACCCAGTTGAAGGGGATGCTTTGTTGTCTGTTCCATGCACAAGAGGCAAAGCACGCGAGCACATTTTGCGCCCAGAGGCCTGCTGAGCTTGAGATGAGCGAGACTGTATCTCTGAGTTCTGTTGGTAAATATAAAATATGCATTTCCTCCCAGAGGGCTAACAGTCAGCTGGTCAGCAAATGAGCTGTTAATGATCTCAGGGCACCAGTAAAAATATAAAAATAATACACTCAGCCTATGGCACCTCATAACCCACTCCTTGCTTCTTACCCCAGATTAATGCGTGCAAAGACAGGGGAATGGTATAACCCATCTATTTCACATTTTAAAAATTAATTTGGGGGATTTCAGTGTTTCTGTTCTGTGCTGCTATGGAGCTGTGCGCTCATATGGGAACATCTGTCACCTGTGCTCACATGTCCGCAGACATCACTATCATAGAGGTAACCTTTCCCAACGGAAATGACGAAGAAACTGAGAACCTGACTCTGGGTCACCAAAAAGTTTCCACCCTATTCAGCTCAGAAAAAAACAACTGCACGGGGAGCGACGGCTGTTTACATCATCGTTCTGATAAACCTTTTTCTATACGTTAGCTTTGTCTGGCTGTAAGCCCAGCTTCCCACAGATAGCGGCACAGGCAGGCAGGAAGGACAGCCACGCTCGTGGCAGCAGCCCATCAGCACCATGGCACAAAGGTACAGGATTCCCCAGCCCTGATACCCCACTCTGGATCCCCACACCTGCACCTTTGATGCAGACAGGCCAGGTCCACCTTTTAAGGCTTCTACAGCAATGCTCACAGGAGCGACAAACTTGTTGTGAATTAGCCAGCTGAATAAATGCAAGAGAATGGAGCTGTATGGTCCAGAAAGCACAACTGCTTATGAGAAGTCCAATGTATTAGAGAAATTGTGTAACTCTGTGTTGTGACTTTTTTTTTTTTACTCACCACCCCCACCCCCCCTCAGTAAGCAATGCAAGCCTGGGTAATCATTGTTAAAAGCATCCCATTAAGGGACTGCAGCTCTAGGACACATGAGTATTATCTATAACTAGCTAATGTGCATTAATACAGACCAGTTTATACACTACAAATATTGACAAGCTCCAAGTATAGCAGCTCCAAGAACTCTCTATCACCAAATAGCATTTTGAGCTGATGACACACAGCTAAATCCTGAAAGCCATGCAAACTCCAAGAAAGAACATACGTTTTTCTGCGGTACTGTGTTCCTTAAGGCCTGTGTGTGTCCCTTTAAATGAATCCTAAGCAAATGAGCTTGTTGAGATGGTTTGCTCACTTCTCATAGTAAATACTATGCGTTCATCTATTCAATTTCCTCCCCCCTTGTCATGAAGCACTATTTTTTCGGCTCATCTCTAATCCACTGCGATATGTGTATTGAGCTACTTTTCCCTTCTCCTCCTCTCTCAGTTCCCTTGACGCCTTTAATCCATGCAGAGAGCAATTTGTGCTCCACAGACACAGCTGGCTTGTTGGGTACCCAACAAACCCCCAAATGAGTGTAGAGGAATAGCATTTGCAGTGGTCGTGCGAGCTTCCCTGCACCCCACTGCCAGAGCACTTTGAACCTGAGCAACTGGGCTGCCAATTCTTGGCGTACCTTGTGACTTTGCCTCAGTATCCTCCGTGCAGTCATTGCTGTTCAGAGGAAAACTGATGCTGCCCAAGATAACTGTGGTGCAATGGAGACATCAACTTCTGCCCCATCAGCTGGTTTCACGCTGGCTCTGAGAGCACAAAGGAAATCTTCAGGAAATCTTTGTACAATGAAGACTACAGACACGGGTAAATTATCTTCAGATGCATTTGCTCTTCTAGGATTTAGAAAGTGGGGTTGATTGTTTCTTTAAAGCCAAAGAAAATACAGAATTGCACCCCCAAAATTCTGGTCATTCTGCAGCTACCAAGAGAACCATAGAAGCTTATTTTTTTCAGTTTCACTCACCCTACGTTTTGTACCAGTCTCAAACCATTTGCAGCCTGGCCTAGAGTAAACTTTCAAGACCAGATACTGTCAACCTAAAGGCCAGATCTCATCATACGGAAATTCCTGCACAGAAACTTCAGCAGTTAAGAGAAGGAAACAATTTGCTTTGAGTACCTAACATGTGCTTCTCCATGTAGCTGCGATTTACCTTTCAATTCTCTCTACCCTACAGTAAATCTCTGAAACTGCCCACAGCTCTTCCGTGAAGAACTCGATTCTGCAGAGTAATCTCCCCTTCAAGAACACGCAGCTGTCCAGAAGGTGAAGCTGGTCCTGCCTTCCAGCACACACTCACTCTCTAACATCTATGCAACGATACGATTCCCTTGAGTCCCAGTGGTCCCCTAGGGGATGCATCGCTCTCATTGTGTTCCAAGTTACGGTGACCTGTTGCAGGAAAAGGTCGTTCCTGCATGTTTTTCTGTCTTCATGTTTGTTCTTTTTCACGTCCTCTGTCTCACTGCAGTTCACATATCTGAGTCATCATCAGCTTTGGGTTAGTGGGGATTATACACAATCTCATGGGTAAACCTTGAGCTGCGAGTCATTCAAATGCTGAAGCCTCTATTGCTCCCATCTCCTGAGGACTGCAGAGGAATCTTTGCTAGACAAGCTACAACCCAATTACATATTGTCTTGCTAGAATAACCCTATTCTGACATTGATTTTGTCACTGCTGCCTAAAGGGAACTTTGTGACCATTTTACATTTTTAAATAGGTCAGTGTGTGTGTGTCTGGGAGAACAGTAAGTAAATGTTCATTATGTAAAACAGCTCATTCTTTCTGGATTGTGAAAGAGATATAGAAAGGCTGTTCTTTCCAATAATAAGCTTTGAAACCTCATCTGTTTCCTCTCCTTGCTTTTCAAAGTCATTAAGTGGAATAACTGATTGTCCATTTCTCCAGAATACTTCGGTCTTTGTCTATTTAATGTCTGCCTCTCACATATTCCTACTGCCTGTGAGACACTTAATGGAATTCCCACTGCTCCACTTCTCCTCAAGACTAATGATCATGTTCTCCTCATGTCCCACAGAGCCCCACAATAACTTGCTTTTGGTCTTCATTTACTCCCTGCCCCTCCCAAATCTTTTGCCATAAAACTTTTGTATGTACGTATCCCCTCTATATGAAGTCTCACTCAACCACACTCCCTCAAAAGTCTTTCAACTGTCTTCTCCGTGAAACACCATGAGTAAACAACTTTCCCCAATTGCAAAGGGAGGATAATCAAGAGGCAGAGAGATTGAATAAGTGACCCCAAATGAGTCTTCAGCAGAGCTAGGAATAAAACCTTCCTGTTGCTGTCCTCCACTAGTGAGCCAGAAGATTAGCTCTCTTACTTTCTTATGAAATAAGGCAACGAAAAATTTTTAATGAAGGTACAGGGGACACAGCCTGTTTCTCCGACTCTTTAACTTACAGGTTGATTTAGTGTTAGTATGTCACTGAAAGATTCCACCTGTTACAGAACATAACTCATCTAGAGTACCTGCCTTGTCTCCCAAGAAGCCTGACCACCAGGATCTCACAAAGTTTTGAATCATCCCTTTTGATAGAGCCACAGACCCCTTACAAACAGCGTGCCACAAACCCAGCCAGCTCAGTGATACATATGGCCCTTGTAAGTGCAGGTGTCCTCAAGTTTTCCTCGTTTGCTAGCAAATAACGAAGACAGAAACCTTCCTTATCTCTGTCCCTTCACGACTTTTCTGCAGTAAGTCCATGCCTTTAAACATAACGTTAATGCCCGCAAAGCACAACCCGTATCAGAGAAACAGTGGTTTGATAAGCTACAGAACACACTGGTAAGCTCTAGTACTCCAAGTGGTAGAACATAAGCCAGAAGGAAGTTCATTAAACATATACAATTTCCGTATCACCAAACATGCTTTCCTCCTCAAAACCCTGTCTCCTTTACTGCTTTTCCTCAAGGAGAAGAATATACCTGCTGGCTGATGTTATCTTTGAAAAATTCCCCCATAAGAAAATGAAGTGAATCAGCCAGTTTAGCTTCCAGAAAATGATCAGAATGTTAGTCAAAGGTGGCATTCAGACAATATACGAATTCATATGCTACCCAGCACAGTTTTGCAAAAGGGGGATCAATATTGCTTATGCTATGTTCTTCCTCGAGACCGTACAGCCTCCTAAGCCATGGGGCCAAACTGAAACACTGAGATACTATAGTTGGTAACTGCTGAAAGTTCACAAAGAGTACTAGAAGACTCCAGGGTAAAAAAAACCTACATCCCAAGTCACTAAACAAAGGAGGCCATGTTATTTCTCATCTCACCTTTGCTGAGCCATTTTTTATCCTTTGTAGACAGACAAGCGACACTCCCTGAACATTCAAGGAAGGCTGAGGGCAGGAAGATGAAATTCACACGGGATTCATGCACAGTGTTAACAGACCACAGGGAAAAGGTGTTGACCGACTCTCTTACCCGTTCAGATCAGGGCTTTCCACACTGGACTGCTTGGGAACAAATATATAAAAAAAAACTTTTCCCCCCCTCTCCCTTCTTTTTTAGGAAGTAAAGTGTCCCTAAGCATTCTGATATAGCTGCCATAACTCTTGTGAAAAGCCAATGTGGTGTAGGGGGCTATATCCCATTTCTTCCCATTGTGGGTGTACCTCAGTCTGTGGTGAGAGAGTATTTGTCATTTCACTACTCACATTAGCAGACTGCAGAAGGAATTCTCACACATCCAAGCCATATAAAACCCCAACAATCAAGTACTACAGCTATTTTCCCTTACTCTCCCCAGCATTATCTCTGATCCACATGCTTCAGGCAAAAATACCTGCACCACAGTTGGTCTCCTCAGGGGCTTGTGCTCCCTTTATGCATTGTCTCAGGCAGCAGATAGGAGATGTTTCTAGTTATACCCTACATTGGAGGTATTTCTGTTTTCTGTTAATATCTTGAAAGCTGCAAGATTCACTCCCTTCTGGAGGAAAAGGAAATGATGGTTATTACTGCCCATTATTGTGCATCAAAATAGGAAGAAAGGATGAGACAGGGTCAGAACTCGGTAAAAATAAGGAAGAAAAATAAGCCTTTGGTTTGATATATTGAAAGCAACATTAAAAACACTTCTACAGCCAACGTACCGATTCCATCATACTTCCCAAACTCTCAGAGTCCATACAACTGACTTGGTGCACACAGAGGGGTCCTAATTCTTATTAGGACACCAATAAATATATGTATGACTGAACTTAAGTACTTTTTAGTGCTGTGAAATAATTAGTGATTTGGTAACAGCAAAAAGTACTGTGAGCACTTTAGGCTGCTGGTGAAAGAGGTGCTTTTGATGGTCAATAGCTGAGAACTGTACTGGTGAGGCACCAGAACGAACAGGATTCATTTCACTGTGTCTTAGTCACGCTGGCTTCACAAAGTTATTGGGAAGAGGAAGCAGATTAATCTCTGTCCAACTTAAACCACTGAAGTACAGTAAGCATGGGCAGAGAGAAAGTAATATGAATGAAGCGTCTATTTTAAGGCACTCAATCACAGGTGCACTAAAATTATGTTTGGGCTGTAAAAACTAGAGGAAGGGACAGATTTTCTAGTTCTTGTTTAGTTCTTTTATTTTCATATATACAAGTACTCCAAAACAGTAAGGGGGGGAGGGGGGGTAGAGGGGAAGGTAAAAATCACAGCCTTGACTTTTTAAAAATACCTATTTTAGTTCTTCATATCAGATTATGACAGTATTACAAACGAAAACTTCACTTATTCTGTTTTCCTTTATTTTCTTTAGTATGTGGTAATCTATTCCTCTAAAATTTTCAGGTTCAATAATTACAAGAAAAGGGCAGCTCAAACCAGTGCAGAGATTCTCCCAAAGCTGCTTGGCAGAATGTTTAACGTAGCTCACTGAGGGACCACTCTGCCTTCAACACAGTGCACAGAAATGCTATATATGTAAACTCCATCAGCTAAACTCCACCAGCTAGAAATACAAAGACAGGTGACCTCTTGCAGAAATCCATGCTGTCTTCATTTACTAGCACCTTTCCAGTGGTGGGGCTTAGAGAAAGCTGTTCTTTTCTATGCTGTAGTTCTCCAAAGAATTTAGAAACACGGGCCTGGGTGGGCCTCCAGTCCCCTGCCAGTGCTGGGAACTTTTTAATTTTTTTATAAAGAATCTTTTTAAACTGCATCTCAAAAGAGGGATGAGAAAACTTAGAGGTTTTCTACATCCAATGCTTATTCTTGTTAATGATACCACACGCTGTGCTCCATTATGCATCTCATGCTGTACCAGTATGAAGAGAAGAACAAAGACAGAAGGGAAAAGGAAGCAAAGCTGAAAGTTTGGTGAAAAAGGAATTTTCCTCTGTCACAAACCAACCACTAAAGTTAACTGCTTCTTTCACATGGGTTGGAAGTGGGAGGGAGGGGGACAGTAACAAAACCACCCTATTGCTTATAAGCACAACAGGAATATCCACCAACACATTTACCAGCTTAACAAAATACAAGTCAAAACTCTTCCTCTTTCCAGATTATCCCCAACCCAACTGAGATCACCAGGGAACTCCTCCCTTGCCTATCACCTGATTTGCAGTAGTGGCCAGCCAACCTCATCCTAAGAGCAGGATCTGCTATGCTAAGCAATGTGCAAATGCAAAATATAAAGATGGGCCCTGTCCGCAGAATTCACAGCCTACATAACTTCTCCCGTCTTCCACAGATGACTGTGAATTTCCTTCCTCATTTATCTAAGTCCAGAGACCCTGCCCCAACCCCACACAGACAATTCTGTCAAAAATCAAAATATCAGGATTAGCAAGAAGAAAATCTACCCTGGCAACTAAGAGACTGCAGAGCAGCAGAATAGATCTCCTCACATCAGAAAGCTTTTGATGGTATGTGTCATCCTTTTATGCCACATTGTAAGGACAGAGATGGAGCCTTACTTCCAGAACTCTCCAAACATGTTGACACCACACTGTTAACCTGACAGTTCATTTCAGGCCAATCTAGTATTACACAAATCCAAAGTCTTCAACTATTTAACATTTTGGAAGTTATCTTCCACTACTTCTGTGACATTTTCACAACTGTGAGACCACAAATTGGGTTTCTGAATACAAAAATGAATGAGACAAGACCGGAGAACTGTTACGGAATCAGCAGACCCCACTACTCAGTGACAGAGCAAGCCACTTCACTAGCAGAACAGATATATCCTGATTGCTTACAGATTCATGGTACATTGTTACTGGAAGAGCCTCATTCTTCCTCTATGGCTCCCCCAAACAGTATTTTGTTCTTTCTGTGGAGTATTCACAGTTTCATGCCATGGCCCCAGCTCCCTTCCATTTTAATTAGGCTTCCTGGTATAATACCTCTGGATACTTTCCACCTCCCAAAGTCCACACTGCAAATTACCTTTTCTAGTCCACATTACTCTTCTAATTGAGGAAGAGCAGAACGAAGAGGACCTGTAGAATAGGCAACACATGACATTGCCGATGTGACACAATGACCAGCCTGCTGGCTGGTACTCTCAGCTGCCAGGCCAGCCAAAGAGGAGAAAAAAGGCAGAACTACTTTATCCTTTTCCCTTTCACCTCTTCCCAGCATCAACTTTCATATAAATCTTTTAAAACATAATGCTGAAATCACTGCCTCTCCATCAAAACTGACTAATACTGCCCAATGAGTTAAGGAAATATCAGAGCAGCAGATTAATAAAAAGACACAAACAACTGTAAGGTTTGATCTCTCAGCAAATGAGGCTAATCAAGGTTACTATCCCATATTATTAGAACCCAAAGAACTTTCCAGAGTGGCCTTTCTTCCAGGGGAAAACTGAAAATAAATCAGTAACATAACAAAATCACAGCTTTTTTTTTTTTTTTTTTTTTTAAGACACACTGATAATTTCTCTGACTACGAAGTACAGGACAAGGGATGTTCTGCTGCTTGCAAGAAAACAAATTTACATGGTGGTTCCTGCATGTCTGCTTTTGAAGTGGAAGACTAACAGCTCCATCTTTTCTGATGACTGGCCAGTATTGCAATTCAGAACGAGTATCCTCAATGTAATTAGTGAGTAACTAGGTCAGACTTTATAACTGAAAACGTGAGCTGAGACTAAGTGAAAGATCTCTTCCAGTCATTTAATAAGAACCCAAAAGCTGGCGCTTTGCCAAAGAACAAGTGTAAAATCAGGTTGCTATCTGATAGACTCTCAGACATAACACAAGCTTCTGATGACTGATACGCAGAAGGCTGGGCAGAATGAAAGACACTTTGCTCGCCTTCTCAAATTTGCTTGCACTAATTTTAACTCTAAGTCATAAATTCCCACTCCACTCTTCAGTACCAGCAACTCAGTTACCATCTGAGCCTAATTGTACTGTACACGTAACAAGACCTATGAAATAATACTCCATGAACCAAATGTTTATTCCTTGACAGAAGCAATACTCTATAAATGTGGTCAACTGGTTCAAAAGAAATAGAAAGGCTTATTTTTATTTGCAATGTAATTCTATATCCTGTCTGGGCGTGACCAAGACTTCTCATCTCTGCAAAATAGTAAAAATTATTGGGGTGTTGTGAAGTTTAGAGTTTGTAGAGAATAGAACAAATAATTATACTTGGCTTCTGTAGATGGATTTTGATACTCAGTGTTTGCATTGTATGCCAAGGAAAGGAGCTTTTGATAGTCTCAGGTACCATATAGGTAGTTAATCACGTGATTTTAGCAAACATGGCTCTGAAGAAAACAAAAGCAAATTTTTAAATGTTTTATTAACCAAAGAAATTAATAAAATGTAAAAAACCCCAAGCCACTGTTATACTTTATAAATTGGCCTTAAAAGACACTCAGAACAATGAGCTGCCCAAACATTTCTTATTTACAATTCAGAAAAATATCTTCTGGTGACACAAATGCTCTAAAGGTCTGGAAAGATCACTTACTCCCTGCCACCCACATTTGAGAAACCCTTTCAAAGTCTGCATGAACTCAGGATAGGATGTAAGAGAGGAGAGAGCAGGTCGCTGGGTAGGGAGGTAGGGGCAAAAAGCAATTCGTTTCCCACACAGGAGATGTTATTCAGTACAAGGTGCAAATATTCCAAAACATATTTCAACTACAGCTCATGATTTTTTCTTTTTTATGATCTTAATACCATTTCGCACAGTATGTTTATACATTTGCAATAATGAAAGGAAAGCTTTTAAAGGAATGAATCTGGTTGCAACAAACAAGCATCTGAAGGTGTCGTTAGTGTCTCTCCAGATCTCTAAGCAAATCTGAGTCTCTCTTTCTAATCTACTACTTCAGATTGCTCTGTGTAGACAGTACTCCATTTTGGTTACCAATGTTAACTATTATCAGTTATCTATCACAGGTGTCAGTGGACCATTTTCATGGATTCTTCTGCTCTGTGTTAGCAAATATCTGCAGTGTATGAAATGGGGATATATCTGGTTCATTCATCCTTTTAGCACCAGGAGTATCTACAGTAACCGTACTAGTTAGAAATCTACATGAAACAGAAATCCCAGCATATAAACAGGAAAATGTATAACAGAAAGGGACAGAGACTGTTGCATTGCTGTTGAGCTGACAGGATAGAGAACCTGTAGTACAGAGATGACCGTAATTAGTGATTTCGGTACAGCGTGGCAAAATCAGCACACTTGGCTTTGCTGTGTGCTTTAGATTCTGTGTATTTCAAACTAGTACTGTGTGACTCCCAAACTAGAATTTTTTCCCATAAGCTTTTGTGGGATTTGTTTGGTCTGGCTTTTTAATAGGAAAAAAGCATGAAAATAGAGACTTTTCCACTTCTATAACAATAATGCTATGGAGTTACCTGCACTAAAGATTCAGCATTACCTGGTAACCTTATTGTAACAGTTCTATCTTCCTTCCCAGGCAATGTAACAAGAATTTCAGGTGCCAGCGCAGATTCTCATTAAGTTTAGTAGTGTTTAGCTGAAAGCAATACCAAGGATAAGCTAGATTCAGTGTGCTTAACAAAAAAAAGGGAAAAAAAAAAAGAAGAAAAAGAGATATGCCTTAAAGGTATCATTACTTCACAAATACTTCAGATTATTTCAATCTTCTGTTCTAGTTTTGAAAAATCAGATGACATTTATACCAACTGGAAATGTCTCTGGGACTTTTGCTCTCATTTGAGAAAATAAAGATGAATATACTGTCTTCTCATTAGCATCCTCTTTTGCGCCCCACATGTCACAGGGAGATCTCTTCCAAAACTTTGCTTGTATAGTCACCATATATCACCCAGTCACATCATGTCCAGCTGCAAATAGAAGAAAGATTTGGAAGAAGTAGCACTGAATTCAAGGTATTTCTTACATGTGTTTAACACTTAGAAAACAAAGCAAATTTGGAAATCCTTATCATGTAACATGAATGGACTGCACAGAACTTAATACTAAGCTGCTATAAAGTACAAAAACAAACCTAAAAATCTCATCTTCACATAATCTTATGTGCAATTTATAGATTTAAAAGTACAGTCCAAAAGTAGAAATCTGCCTGCTATTGAAGCTTCTTTAAAACTGTCTCCACCATCAGCTTAAGCCTCGGAGACAGATTAGTAATGACTCAGCCTGTAAAAAATGGCTAAAATATTTATTAAAAAAACCTCTTGAAATCCTTGAATTTCATCAAGCCTATATAGAGAAGGTTAATTGAGAAGATTACAACATCTTTTTAAAAATTATTTTCAGTTTTCAACCCACATAAATAGCTGTTCTAGATCTACAAGCTTTGCTAAATGCTATTATAGTAAATTATAACAATCTGCTATCAAATGAGCAGCCTCACGGGCTCTTTTGAAACACACACTAGAGGACATATTTAACCCATGTAAACACCCATGTTACTACATAACATAGTATTTGCCATCATGAAATTACACACCTGGTTACGTTTTACAATAGCAAATAAGTATTCCATGTGGCTGTTTTCTGACTCAATTCCTTAAGTGTTTTCTAAGCCATGCACTCTAATCTACTGCTTTAAAGAGCTCTCGCTCTCTTCTCTCGCTGCACCTTTCAGGTAGTTTAATTCTAAAGCCACATCATGTCTTTATGGTACTCACCAAATCATCAACATCACCACCTTCATCTGTGGGAGGCAGAGTTTCATTTTTCTTCTCTTTCGGAGCCAAGAACTGAAAATACAAATGTATTTATATGACACTGACAAAACTCAGACCCTTAATGTCAAATAACAGAACGTCTCCTTTGTATACCAAAACAAATCCACCTGTAATTAAAAATTACAAAGGAAGTTTAATGGGCACAAGCTGGAACACAGGAAGTTCTGTTCCAACACATGGAAAAACTTCTTTACAGTTCAGGTGACAGAGCACTGGCACAGGCTGCCCAGGGAGGTTGTGGAGTCCCCTTCTCTGGAGATTTTCAAGACCCACCTGGATGCAGTCCTGAGTAATGTGCTCTAGGCAATCCTGCTTTAGCAGGGGAGTTGGACTAGATGATCTCTAGAGGTCACTTCCAACCCTGAAAATTTGTGATTCTGTGAAGTTTGTTCTGGTTTCCACCCTCCAAAAGCATCTTAAACTACAGGAAATTTCATAAGACTTGCTTTTAAAGGTTTTTATGATGAAGTGGGTTGAAAAACAGACAAAAGGATATGGTTCTTCAGACAACATATGGTTAAACACCCTGTGATAAGGATGCTGCAAATATTAATCCCTAGTCTCATGGGGAGATGCGGAAAGTTCATAGGAGAGAAGTCCTTTAAAGTCAACTAAGTCCACAGAAACAACCCCAAGCATGGGAAGTACTGGAGACATCAGTGCCTGGAACCTGGGACTGTACACTCTTCCCTATCCATCCATTATTGTCCACTGTCAAACACAGGATTCTGGGCTAGATGAAAATTTTGTCCATTACAGTATGACCATGTTTATGTTCTTAAAAAAGAAAATTTTAAAAGTAATATTGTGTAGAGCTACAAAATGCTAAAGGACAGCAAAATGCCCCCTGCCCCCTCCCCTTTGATATGAACACATATGTAAGCTGACCAACGGCTTGTTTAGCAAAGTTCTTAAGTACGACATTCTAGATCGGTGTGGAACTTAAAAGTTTCTCCTTTAATTCAATTAACATTTAGCAAATGAACAAAGACGTGAATTTTAAAAAAGCCTTCAAACACACAAGATGGTTAGAATGCCAGTCTTTAAAAATAGAAAATTCATTATGTAAAACTCTATTGCCGTAGCTGCTGGTACAACTCCCCATATGCCCTTCACTTAAGGCATGGCATCCATAAACAGAAGACAAAGGTAAGCTGCTCAGATACTATAACAACTGAAATCAAACATACAGACAACATCTGGAGTACAACCACCTCTGAATAATTCTTCTCTTAGCCTAACATAGCAAAAAATATAATAATTTAGCTAGAATGGTAGAAAAAAATACAAATACTTGACTCTTTCTTAAAAAGTATCTGGTTGTCCACAAGTTTCAGTTACTGTGTCTTCACCAATATCCTTACTATAAAATCATATATTTTTCTTATTAAAATGCCCCAGAACAAGTATATAGAGCCAGGAACAACCCTGCCATAGATAAAGAGATAGCTGTGAAAGCCAGGGAGAAAGAAAAGCCACATTCCATGACTCTGAGTTCCATCATCCTTAATTCAGAAACAACTTTGCTGTTACCCTACATGACATAAGAGAACAGCTAGTTAGAAAATAACCACATTAAACAGGCTACAAATACCTGTTTAGAGTTTAGGTAATGTTTTTGTGCAAATGGCTGGCTCCTGAAAGCAAGCTACTGTTTACCCAAGGACATCAACTATAACAGCCACAGAGGTTGTGCAAAAGGTCATGGGATCCCTATCAGAGCACTACCAGTCTCTAAGACAATATACTTGTACAGTAAAAAGCTTACATGTTCTTTTACGTAAATAAAATGTTCTGATCCTTCTCTAGTGACAGTTTTAAACAAGGGGTAAAACACTGAGAAGTTACTTGCTGCATCCCGCTTGTGGGTAAGTACCAGATATCATATCCACTAGGATGAATACATTGCTTTTGGTTAACACCAAAGACAGGGGATGTAGACAACCTCTGCCTAGTTGTCTCGCTACCCAAAGATCAGATGTTTCCTACGTCCTAAACAGCAACATTGAATAGGAACGTAGAAAGCTTACTCCACCACCAACACTCATGTTTTAACATGCTGACTTCAACTTATCATATAGAGTTGGTAGCTGAAAAAAAAAGAAACCAAAAGAGACAGTGACAGGGCCAGAAGGAATTAGAATTTCAAGATGCCGTATGTCTGTGTAACTTCTTTGCCGGAAAATTCTCAATCTAGTAGTAATATAATGCACATACTATGAAACTAAAAGCTAATGGCATTGTCAGCTCTGCAAGACTGTTTGTGCCAGATCAAATTTCATCTTACATAGTTAAGAGTCAAATGGTATTTCTGAAAGTAGCACATTTTTCAAAGTTTTCCAAATTAGCTTTCCCACACTAAGTTAGGTAAAGAAATCTAAAAGCTAAAGAAATGTATGCTGACAATCAATTGAAACTTGAAGTTTCCATCAAGTGCTGAACATTCACAGTTGGGGTTTTTTTCCAAAGCCTGTTTTACTTGTATGCAAAAGTAAATTACATATAATAGTTGTGCTGAAATCCATTATCTTCCCCAAAGCAACCAGAAAAAGGTTAAAAGAGCAGAAATGTCAAGTGCTATCATCCTCAGGCTCTAAAAAGAATATCTCCACTATTACAGGAAAAAAAACCCCAACTACCTACCTCCATTTTTCCTCAGTGACAGGAACATATGCATGGATAACCCAGCTCAACCAAAAAGAAAAAGAAAATTTTTACATGCTACCTCTCTAGTAAGTGGCCTTGTAAGTTACAGAATCACAGAATGGTCAGGGTTGGAAGGGACCTCTGGAGATCATCTAGTCCACCCCCCACCCCCCC
>NW_009648925.1:7550181-7599987 GCF_000708025.1 Charadrius vociferus | reverse complement strand
GATGAATATATTGAACAGGACTGGACCCAGTACTGACCCCTGAGGGACACCACTCGTTACTGACCTCCAACTAGACTCTGCACCACTAACCACAACCCTCTGAGCTCTATCTGTAAGCCAGTTCTCAATCCACCTCACTGTCCATTCATCTAACCTACACTTCCTAAGCTTGCCTGTGAGGATGATGTGGGAGACAGTGTCAAAAGCCTTGCCAAAGTCAAGGTAGACAACATCCACTGCCCTCTCCTCATCCACCCATCCAGTCACTTCGTCATAGAATGCTATCAGATTAGTCAGACATGACTTCCCCTTGGTGAATCCGTGTTGACTGCTTCTGATAACCTTCTTTTCATCCAGGTGCTTTGAGATAACACCCAGAACAAGCTGTTCCATCATCTTTCCAGGGACGGAGGTGAGGCTGACTGGCCTGTAGTTTCCCAGGTCATCCTTCTTGCCCTTTTTCAAGACTGGAGTGACATTGGTTATCATCCAGTCCTCAGGCACCTCACCTGTTCTCCAGGACCTTTCAAAGATGGAGAGCGGCCCAGCAAGGACTTCCCCCAGCTCCCTCAGCACCCGAGGGTGCACCCCATCAGGCCCCATGGATTTGTATATATCCAGTTTATATAACTGATCTCTAACTTGCTCTTCATTAACCAAGGGAAAGTCTTGCTTCCTCCAGACTTTCTCTGTTACCTGCCCTCCTTTCTCCTTCAAACAGCAACCCTAGAAACCTGAAATCTTTCACCCAAAACAGTCCTGAAACTATCAGCTAGTGATTTGTACATAAGAGAAAAGGCTTTTGTGTCAGAGGACCACACTGATAGCCAATCCCTTGACCTTGATCACTGGCATGTGACCTATTACAGACGTGAAGAAAACTTGCATCTTACTGTATCGTGTGATATTTTAAAAGATCCAATATAACCCTTTAGTGAAGGGTATCACCTTCAGTATAGAAAACAAATGAACCATTTTTGCAATGGTTCATCTACTGTAGAGCTAGGAAAATGCTGGCTTTCTATCACATAGGAAAGCTGTTGCAGGGTTTAAGTGGACCAAGGAGGACTAGATTTTAGACCACCCTCATAACCTCAAACCCAAATTTCCTGTCCCTGCAGATCTTACTCCAAGAATATGCAGTCTCCCAGTTTCTTCAGTAAAACGTCATATAAAACCTTGACGGACAATGGCAAATCAGTGCTCTGGTTTTGGATCTGGAGAGTATGTGGGGAGATGGCTATCTAGTGAATAACTAGGATTGCCAACTGCCTAGTCAGCAAAGAGATGCAACCCATTTATTATGAAAGTCAAGGTAACTGCCATGTTAAAGAATTTTGTTGCAGACCTGATTTCATGTAGTCTCTCTTATTCCCCTATTTTAAAGGAAAGTTATGGCTGTCAATCAATCACAAAAGAATTTCCTGAATTGCAACACCTTGCTGATTATAAGGTGATGTTAAACAGAAAAGTAATTTTAAAGTCAGTCTACAAATGTTTTGCTTCAGCTTAGCCTGGCAGCTGTAAATCTAATCCTCGGTACTCTAAAATTTGTGCTGCATTACTATGCTGGCACAGTATTTTTTAGCCACCACAAGCTCACAGTTAAGACAATAGTACGCTGTAAGGTCTTCATGGCTGGTAGAGATTTCCTTAAGGAGTAGTGGTTATTCCACACAGCATTAGCATATTTTGAGCATCAACGGTAGTTTCAGACTAGAAAGTTAAATTCTCAAGAAACTTATTGTCTTAGGAGGTTTCCAAGTAAATTCATAGCATTTGGAACATATAACAAAAACTGATATCCTTTAAAACCACCACTGGGGAAAAAAGTCACTCTAAACAATTATGTGTGATAAGAAACTGCCAGAAGGTCCTTCATGTCTAGAAAAAACCATCATATCTGTCATTTGTACTCTGCACACGTGCTTAGCTTTCTGGACTCTTAGTTTGTTAGCTTTTCATTTTCATGACATTTCTGTGCCTTCTTCACCTTGAGGTAAATTGTTACAGATGAAAACAGCAATTTCTAAAATAAAACCTTTTACCCACTCATTAATTCACTCAAGGAGAACCTACTTCTACCCCCTTCTGGTTATTGCTAATGTAAGGCCTGGAAGTTGTGCAAATCAGTGTGGCATCTTTTAGAAAAACTGCTTCTCTGCAAAGTACTTAGTGATTTTAGCCACAGGTTTACCTCCAGGGGTCTGTAATACAAGGACCTCCTTTCTCCTAAACTATTTAAAAACATGGCTAGCAGCCTGATACAAGAATGCCCACCAGACCCACTGTACACAAATACAATTTTTGAGAGCAACTCTGAATGCTGCTTTCTCTCAAACAGAAGGCATCATTCTGCCTGTTAAAATTTGCTCCTTTGTAACCGTGACATCCTTCAGTCATCATTGCAGTTACTGAAGTGTTACATTTCTGTAGAAAGAATACCTGCAAATACTCCAAAACTTTTGTTTCCAAAAGGATGTAATATCATCACCAATAATAATAATATCAGCATCATCTATGATGTCCATCAATTCACAAGAGCTGCCTAAAGTGGAAAATATTAATATCGTTACATATATGGTGAAAACTAGCCAAACAGCTTTATACTGTTAGAATTCACAATGCCTTTAGGCAAAAAAAGTATCCCGATTTTTGAACTCGTGATAACAATGAGATGTGTTTTCTTTCTATGAAGTTCAAACAATGATCTTGCATATATAAATAGTCTATTGCTGTTCCATTACACCGAGTTCCTGAAGTTCCTATTCTGTGTAGAGGATATTTTCAGATAATGAGATCAATACATGCTACTGTCTAAAGACCAATTAAAGCAAATGCTGTGGTACATGCTAGGGAATTATTTTTGCTCTGAATTGGGGCAATTTCAGTTGTGTGGCAACAGGACACTCTTCTTCCTTCATAGGAATCCTATTTCATTCACCTAAAGATTTATCCACTAAGAAAGAATTTTATTTTCCACAGCACAGGCTCTAAACAAATAAATGCTTATCAAAAAACAGTACCTTTTCAGCCTCTTCACTAGTCACCAAACTTCCCTCTGCTTCATCTTTAGTGATCAAAGAAATTCTGTCTAAAAAAAAAAAGAGAGATATAAAAATATCATTAGAAGGCTTCCCAAAAACGCACTTAATGTTAGAAATGAAAAAAGTCTTCCAACTTCTGAATGTGTCATCATCAGCAGCAAAAATAAAAAAAATATTGCTCAAAGGAAAATGTGACTTGCATAAATGAGTCAACTATGATATAAAAATAAATTAATGAGCATATTCATAAGCTGGTGGAAGTATCCATTTAGGAAACTGCTAATATTATGACAATCAAACTAATGAGACACTGAAATCATAGATCACAGATGAAATGCTGAAAATCTATCAGAAATTACACTTTTAGTCATTCACAGCATGCTCTTCAGTCCTTAATAGCCTTAGAAAAATTAACTCCTAACATACAAACACTTATGCTGTGATTACCTACAGTCTGACTGCCAAAGTGCTGGTCCTGCCCCCACTTTGCTCCTTGGTTGTGCCAGCACCACCATCCTGTGCAGTGACCCCCGAAAAAAGAAATAATCTCAATTGCTTTTTACTCCAATAATTTTTCCAGTCTAGCTCATCACTTGGCTACACGAATGCTTGTGCCTGAATAAAGAGGCTGTGGGTGTGAGAGCAAAGAGCAGTAGATTCATAAAGGTTTCAGGAGCAGCACAAGTGTAACATCACCTTAATGTGCTCATAGAACTACATGACAAGCTTTCAGGAGAAAGTGAACTCAAACAGATCTGTCTTGCTCCTGAGCCACTAACTCATTAGAATCACAGAATCATAGAATTGTTTAGGTTGGAAAAGACCTTTAAGACCAAGTCCAACCGTTAACTTAGCACTGCCAAGTCCACCAATTAACACATCTATCCTCTTCTGGTGATTGCATTCACTCATGGTAAGGCCCAGTGCATGCCACATCTGGTAGAAAAGAAGAGATAAGTCATGTGGCAAGAAGCAGGGAAAATAGGACTTCTGCTTTTGGTAGCAGCAAGCGACAAGCAATTTCAGCTACTTACTGAAAGCAGCTAGGTTACGGAAAAGCACCGTGATTTCATCATCTCACAAGACGATAACCTATTTTGTATGAAAAATGTACGGAAAAGCACCGTGATTTCATCATCAAGAAGATAACCTATTTTGTATGAAAAATATCACCTCTGTATTTAGAGGTTTTTTCTCTCACAAATATACTGCAGTTTGTTAAAAACTGTGGTTTGTACCAGCTGAAAATTATTAAAAGGGTATTCTAGCAGAGCTTTTGAAGACCCAAGTTTCCTACTTTCAAAAGTTTTTTTGGTTTGGTGTCGTCCCCCCTTCACCCCCCAAATTTCTTCAGAGAAGGTCCCCTACAATACTACTGAATGTATTTTTCTTTCGGTGATGTCTTGGGCCAGTTTTGGGTTGCTAAACAATTCCGATCTTGTATTTTGAAAAACTTGGATGAAGTAGACATTACAGAGTGTCTGGGGTTCGTCACTTTGAAAGGCGCTATACAAAAGCATATAATTGCATTTTATAGCATGCACTCTGAACAGATAGAGCTGGGCATTTAACAGATTTTCTTAGCACTAGTTCCAATTAAAAACAAGAGTATGATGTAAAAGATTTTTTTAGTCCACCAGGTTTCATATTTGTAAAAATGTTCCTTTATTTATCACTTGCGTAGTCTCTGAATGCCTTTTGGAGTTACACTGCCTTGTATCTCCCAGTTTAATCATAGGTAGGTGTCATATTACCACGTATTCTGTCCTTCAGGTTGCTTAAACACAAAATGATCAGTGACAGATTTCAATGCTATCTATGCCTTTTTTGAAGCTTAATTTGGAAGACTCTTTTTATATCTCTGCTGCATGAGTTTTTTCCA
Organism: Charadrius vociferus; assembly: GCF_000708025.1. NCBI lineage: Eukaryota > Metazoa > Chordata > Aves > Charadriiformes > Charadriidae > Charadrius > Charadrius vociferus. The sequence continues at coordinate 7,595,058 of NW_009648925.1, read as the reverse complement.
TTTATTTTGAAATTCAGCTGAAAGCGTATCTTCTTCTCCTCACTCTGTAACATTTAATTTGTCTCTCTTCTTCTACAATTAATTTACCATTTCAACAAGACTTGGCAAAGCATTATGGATATTGCCGATATGAAACTATTAGTGCAAAAAATAAAGTTGCAACATGGAAGTTTGTTGGTTTTGGTTGTTTTTTTTTTTTTAATATTTTTAAACAGGCTGCAGGAATGAACCATATCAAAATGCTGCTCTGGGGTTAGTTTAAGTGTCCCGTTGCTACCAAAGTTTTCTTTTACATAATGGATAATACAACTCGGAATGCTTTTTGTTGTTCCCAAATGCCATCCTACCTTGTATAATGATCTCCCAGAAATCAGCTAAGGCTTTATCTTCCACCTTTGATTTCAGGGCCTGCAGAAAGTCATTAAAGCACTGCACCTTGGACAGCTGAAGAAAACAACAGCGATGATAACAGAGAAATATTAAAGTAGCTTACTAAACAGAGCTGCAAACTTAATTCTTCATGAAGTCACCCAACATGGTGAGCACAGAAGTCAGTACAGATTTTGTATTTTACTTCTACTAAAGCCAAGAGTTCTAAGGAAAGGTGAGCCACAAAAACTGCCTTTCAGAAAGCTAGAAAGACTTTCTTGTAACCAGCTTTATTTCAGAAGAAAGTTGTAGGATTGCTTATTTTTCTTTTACAAGCATCAGGTCACAGGCCTTGTGTTTTTATGTTTAAAAGAAAACAAACAACAGCACATAATACCAGAGAAGCTCATCCCCATTCCAGTAAAAATAAAGAAAAATAAAATGCAAATATATTTCTAAACTTTCAAACAGTATAAGCGGTTTTAATCTACAAATCAATTCTTTTTGCTGTAGCAAGAAACTATCAAGTTTTTAATACAGAAAATAGTCCCATCATGTCTTTAATTTGAAAGATATGAGAGTTTTCACATATTAACATTACCTTAATGGCCTCCTCTCTGAAAACTCTGACACAGTTGATCCCTTTCATGTAGTACTGTGAACCTTTATTTTCCAGGAACTGATCAATGCGGTTTATCAACTGCTGACTCACTGAAAGACAAGGAGAAATAAATACATCAAAGAATGCACATTTTCAAGGCAAAAAAAAAAGTTTCCTTTACACCTCTCTTTTTCTACTCTAGTCATCAAAAGAGTTAATCATACCCATACCGCCTTAAGTTACTAAAGTTGATAACTTATCTAAGCTACTGACAATTACTTCAATCTCTCTGGAAAAGCAAGATACACTAGGAAGAAACCTAAGCATGGCCAAGGCAAAAGTCTCCCTGAAAGCCAAGAAAAAAAGGCACTGGCATGGCTTATTTGATAGAAAGTAAAACCAGAACATTTTGGTTCCTACAGCTGAGGGAGGTTATGTTCTACAACGCAAAGCATATCCCTAAACATCCTTTGAAATACAGGCATATTTCAATAAGAGCGTTAAGTTTACAATGAAGGTGCAATGATGTCAAAACAACAGCTGTAGGGTGACTGGAGTTAAAAGACTACCTTGTTGTTATTGACATTAGAGTATATCTTGTCTCTGTACAGGTAGTTTGATGATTTTTCAGGGGGGCAATGCTGTTTACAATTATGGAGATAAGTATTATAAACTGTGCATGCCTGACAGAGAGAGGCACAGGCAAACAAGATGACTTGTACCAACAAGAAGGGAAACGCTCATTTCATCCCCACTATTGAGCTCCTAAAAGGTATGTAGCTGTAAAACACGGCAAATGTGTCAAGTGAAAACGTCACCAAGAGCTCTGCAAGCCCAACTAAATTCTGCTGGATTTTAGTACTTTTTTTTCTTTTCTTCCTGTTTAATTATAGCTGAGGAATTGTCCAATTTTACCCTGGGAAAAGCCAAGCGTGAAGAGCATATAACAGTGAACTATAAACTCAGAAGCACTGTGAAAAAGATGAATAGGGAGTGATAGTCCACTGCCTCTCCCAAAGCAAGAGCAAAGAGTTGGGTTAAGAACAAACGGAAAAAAGAAGTAACTCTTCAAACAAAATCAGTTAACCTCTTTACACCAAGCCACTGTGGGATGCTAGAAGTTTTAACAGCTTTTTTTTTAAAAAAAAAAAGCTTGAACAAATTCTTAGAATTTTTAAAAGAGGAACTCCATCAAGAGAGATTAAAGATGATGTTGCCATTGAGGAAGAAAATGCAGGAGAACATTCTGGACAAGTCACAGCATCTGCCTGTCCTGTTCTTGTACTGTTAAAAACAGGTTACTGGATTACCTTCAGCCTGACCTATAGCCCTTCTTATGTTCAGACGTTCAGGGCACTTATGTTACTGGAACTATTTCAGCCATGGAAACATCAACATAGAAAATCATCTGCCAGAGTGATGGAAGAGACAAGGATAAGTAAACACAGCAAGAAGCCAACATCGTTCCAATACTGTGTTCCACTCTGCTCACTGTAAGCATACACAGCACTTATATTTACTTTTATGAAATGCCTAACTGAACTCAATGTGAAGGACAGCAGCTCTGAAAAGAGGGAAACAAGACATGTTTGATATGCTCCCACTAGCTTTTGACTCTACCATTTCTAGAAAAGGAGACGGACACTGGTTCTGTCCAACAGCAGCTATCACACAAGCAAGTGTGCTGAAGCACCTACTGCTCCAAAGGTGATCAGCTCACTCTTTTTATCTATTTTACCAGTAGCTGACAAACTAAATTGAAGTCTCACTACTTAAGCTGCTCAAGTTAAGTCAGTCCATTTTTTTTCATGGTTAACGATTTTCTCATTAAATGTTCTAAGTTCTTACGAATTGAACTAATAAAAGTAAGTCCTGCTGGTGTTTTCAGTGGTGGTGGTGTTTTTTTTAAATGCTGCCTTTTCATTGATGTGTTAAATTAAAACCCCAGGCACTACGAGGGTGCAATAAAAGCCTTTATTGTCAGAATGATTCCAGCATACTGTTTGAAATTATCAGACACTCTACTTCTTCTGCATTTAATTTTAAAATCCTTTTCCATTTGATTGCACTGGCAGGCATCAGAAGAAAAACTTTTTCTTGCTGTCCTTTTGAAATCTGTTGTAAGGAACCAAAAAAACCCTACAATGTTTTACTAGGCACTGAAAGACCAGAATAGATGCAGGAAGCAGGTTATGTGGCAACAATATTTTAAGTCAGATTCTTCTAACATGTTGAAATAGTTTGGCTAAAATTGGGTCTGTCCATTGGTTTCCCTTAAATGATTGATGAATTTAAAATAGATAAAATTCCCATGTTCTGATTAGACTACCAAATTAGTTCACGGGGCCAAAGACAATACCAGAGACTGTAGGTAAGGATTATAACTGGAAGTTCTCTGAAGTGAACTCTGTTCCTTCACACTTCTTGGTCTGAGAATTTAGTTGATTTCGTGCTGCCTGTCATCTGCCTTTCCATTAGCATGAATCTTTGGTATTGGGTGCTGCAAAAAAATAAGCCTCCCTGTTTTTGCAGAAAGGCATGTTGTGCATAAAGATGTCTGTCTAAGCAAGCTGCGAATATTACCATTAACTGTGATGTGCACCAGACAAGTCTCAGGCACTGGGGTTTTGAAGCGCAGGTCCTAGAGTTGCAAACTGACAGCCTATTCATGCCACTACTGTGTAATAACCACTTTTTTTCTTCTCTCCCAACTTCCCTTATCCCACCCCACACTTAAGGAAGTGAACTAATGAAATTCTGCATTTTGCATAAACTGGAATTCCAGCAGTCCTAATAAGCACCACGTTCTGCAGATCATCCAAATAAATTTTAATCTTCTGCTTCCCTCTTCTGTTGTACCTGATTGGTTAGATAACAAACACAGTCATTAAAGGCTGGACAACTACAGGTTAAAAAAAAATTAAAATAATCTTTGAACAGAAGATCTTTTAGTTCTAATAGAATTTAATCCCTTCCCCACTTGCATTCAGATACATTCCCTACTCTACAATACATTCACCACTCCTGTTATTTCTTGTGAAATATGCCATGAACAATTACATTCACGTTACTCCTCAATAGTTACAGTAAAAAAGTGTAGTTATATTTTCAAGTTTGTTCAGTTCAGTCCTTATTCTTGATTACTATGCCAACCAGTTTACAGCATAATAATAGATAAGGCTGTATTATAGTCCATGTTCCAATTCCTTGGAGATTTCTCCCCCCCCCCAAAAAAAGTCATCAGGTTAAAAAACCAGCTCTTTCTGTAGACAAAAGACTCCTGTTGTTACCAATCTTCTGATTTATCCACTGGTGGTGGTAAATGACTTGTATTAGTGGACAGTGCTTAAATAAGTCACTGACAAATCAGTTAAACTACCTGATATTAAATTGTAAATTACTTCTCCGTAAGTATCATCTTTTTGTAACTGAAAAGAAGAAAAAGATTATAAACAGAAAACTGCTCTAATTTTTTAAGGACTTCCTTTATCTTTAAGCCAAGAAATAAGAATTTTAAGATCAAGAGCTGTTGAACTACTCCAGTGTCCTATGAGGTGCTGTTCAATTTTGAAATAGTCTCTCTAAATGGTCTGTAGGTATGGATGAGAATGATTTAGGCTGGATGTATGAAGGACATCTGGTCCAAACCCCTGCTCAAACCAGGACCACTGTGGATCAGGTGGCTCAATGCTCCACTGACTTGAGTACTGAGTAGCTCCAGAGATGGAGAGTCTTCAAGTTCTCTGGACCCCTCTTTCCTTGTTTGATTACCATCATTGAGGCTTTTCTTTTTTTTCCTCCCATAACATCTAATCTAAATTCTGTTTGTTGCAACTCAGAGCTTTGCATCTCACCCAATCGCTAGACCCTTCAAAGACAAATCTGGCTTCATCTTCTCTGTGAAGCAGACGTACAGGAAACTTCAAAGTGATTTTATATACTCAAGTATTTGGTTTGCAAATACTTTTCCAATGACTGAATCATTTTCATCAAACCAGTCATTGCATTTGGCCTACCTAGCAGTAGAGGATGAATAGTCTCCAAAATACACAAAAACATCCAGTAAGATAAAAATGCAGACTAACTGCAAAGACATGTGCCAACAAAAAGTGAAAGAAAATACTTTTTTTTAAGTGATCTTAAGGTCTAGAAAGGTAGTTAACTATATACATTTCTACAGAAAATCTTGCATTAAAATATCATTCTTGTTGCAACTGTTTAATAAATTCCCACTGCAAATCTCTTATACACAATTCTTTTATGCATATAAAGCATCCAGCGCAAAACCAGTGTTTTACGTTTGACTTAAGGAGCTACCTATACGCCATAGCAGAAGTGTGACACCTCAGGCACAACAGAATATTTGCTGAAATCTACATGTGCAATTACTGACTCTTAACTTTTTTAATAGAAAAGCCTAGGAATAAAAATATTAACAAACTTGCTATAAATATAAAAATGAGCATTTGGTACCATTTGTCTCTGGACATTTTTTCTTATGTCCATAAACTGTACAGTTGTCATTGCAGATTTCTCTCTTCACTAACAAACAGTAAAATTAAAAGAAAAGCTCTTTCAACTACAGGACTTCAGACATCAAGTTCTCAGATACAAGTCCTGTAAGATGCAATGAAATCTGGCCTATAAACTTACACAGAAAATTTACAAATCGAAGAAAATACTATGCATGTGTCAGTTTTTTTTTTTAACCCTTGTTAAGCCATCCTATCTTCTACAGGAGCGTATGAAAATACAACACCCTGTATCAGACACCACCTGCTCTCCAGAAATGCCGACATGGATGGAACCCTGTAAATAGTCAAATAGGATGAACTGGTAGTCATGCGGCTACTCCTCTGCCATTACCAAGATGGAAATCACTCACTTCATTTGAGAATCTTCTTTGCAGCCACAGTGATGAAGAAACTCATTGTACACCCTTGGGAGTAATGATTAGATTCCACTCAGGCAAACTAATCTATTTTGTTTGCATTCATTGACAAAAATGTCAGAAGCTGTTATCAGAAGACTGCTCTTTGTGATGACTGTGCACTTGTAACCTGCTCGAAGTAAGACCTGCATAAAAATCACATCTCTCTAGTCATGAATGCAAACAAGAAAGTAAAGATATCTGAAGGGGAAACATATTAGTTACATAAGCAATCAACAGTAACCAGTAAGTTGACACCCTCATACACAACTCATCACACAAGCCATAAGTGGGTCCCTACTGTAATAAACTACACAGATGTCAATTAAAACCAGAGTTGATTACTGTTTCAGGAATTGAGCTGCTAGTCTCAGAAAACCTATCCCTGAGGCCCTTGCCAATTTAAAACTCTTAGATTGTTACAAAAAAAAAAAATGTATTTACACATTAGTGACCCAGTTCTCACTAACAGCAAATGCATCATTTCTCCTGCTCTGGTCTGCCATGGGACCCAGGATTCAGACATGGGCTGTCTAACTTGCACATAGGCTTCTCCTACGATTGGCACAGACTCTGATCATCAAATCCCAGTGAGGCTACTGCAGGAGATGCACTGGTACTCATTTTTGACGGTAAATATACCATCAGAACTTCTTACAAGCTGTTTAAAAAAAAAAAATAAATTCCCTTGCCATACTTTGGTCTTGATAACTTTATAATTTTGGTGAGAGACTTGCTGTGGATTGAAGAGGATATGTGCCAATAACCTGCAGCTTAGTTAGCAAGCCATGGTACTGTCAGCATTTGAAGTACAACTCTTCCTATTGCTACAACTTCTCTATCTACAAAAAAATTCCACCCCCAAGCAAACAGTTGAAAGCCCTGTGTCCTCCTTATGGAGGGACTCTGTTGCTATTTAGTGAGGAGGGGAGGAAGAAGGAACTGCTGCCTTTTTAAAAAGAGAAAGTAGGCTCTATTCAGTTTGGAAGACTATACCGGATGCTCTTTTTATACAAGAAAGAAGCAAACCAGGATGCAACCTAATAGTTCTCCTGTCTGCATCCTGACACATATAATGTAATTGTTTGGGTTTTTTCCCAATAAGCTACTTGAATGCCACAGATTATCCTTTCCTGCAAAAATATTTTACATTTCACATGGTCTAGCAGAGGGGGGGGGGGAAGTTTCATCATCAAGTATGACAGAAAATGTTACTAAAAAAACCCCTTAGAACTACTGAATAGTTTTAAGGCAGAATTTATTATTTACATAACCAGAATGCAATATAGCAAGCCATTAAAAACATGCCTGTAATGTTTTATGTATTAAGCTACCTAAAAGGGTCTAAAGCAGAAAAAGTATTATGCAGAAGAAAAAAAAATAACATGCAGAGCATGTTTTTATTTACAGTGTCTTCTCTCTCCTGTAAATGGGTGACTGCACTACCTTCTGTCTGGCTACACCTTATAATTACAGAGCAGATCATACGTAAAATAAAAGCAGATTGCTCAAAATTTCAGGGGCCATCCAAATGTGTACTGTTGTTATCTGCAGCACAGCTACCAAGTGGACATATTTAAGCACTCTTTAGTTAAACCATCTTCAAGGGTAATCACTATACTTATTTCTGCCTTAAAGCTTTCCTACATGATAAAAGTAATTACCATAACAGAGTAGTCAACTGTTTCACATTTTCTGTATTCTAATATATCGTACAATGCTTTTTTACTGCATCTTAATATATCTAAGTGAGAACACAATTCCAAATATTTTTTCAATAAACAGTTTCTTCTAGATCTAATGCAAAAACCATGTGAAAAGCTGGCTAGCTGGCTTACAAGTCTGGAAATTCTGGAGAGAAATAGCTGTGTAAGCTTTAACAGACTGTATCACAAATCAATATACTACTCAACATCCTCCTCAAACTATGTCCAAAAGGACCACAGGGTTTGTTGAAGTACCCAGCACCTCACTTCAACACCTCTGCATACCTTTTTCTTTGAAAAGGAATCCTACATTAGTGTCTATTCAGCAGATGAAGTTTATCTTGCCACAACCTTCAAATCATCCATTAAAAGAAAAAATGACCTCATCCATCTCGTGCATTCTTTTTAGGATACCTTTGGATTACATATATCTCTGTATAGCTACTCCAGTAGGCAAATACCATACAAACAAATGATAATTCCTTTGCATTTTCAGACTGAGGGCATGCAAGACAGTGGCTGACCTGTGCTTTGTATTCTTCCTCGCCTCTGCATCAAAACCCTGTCTTGCTGTACGCTGAGAATAGATGTGGTGCACACAGATCCTGCTTTCAGTCACATACTACCTGCTTGTTACACCCTAAATTCACCTGTACTTCCTTTTGCTCACAAGCAGCACTAAGAACTGATCTTTGCATGTACAGATTTAAATCCCAGGCATCAGATTCTTATTTCTTCATAGAACAGAATAAGTAGACAGCAGAAGACAGGTTTCTCACTACGTGCACAGCCAACAGCCCTCCACGTCAAGCCAGAAAGATCCCATGAAGCCAGATGAAAACCCAGTTTGAATGAGGCAGTCAGTCAATACCAAGGGATCTTCTGTTAGAAACACCCGAGGAGTGGCCCAGATGCCTCAGTGTAGCCGTCCAGTGCCACCTTACACAAACGCAGTATCTGAGACTTTCAAATAGGGAAGGCGAATACTAATGCAGGAATTACAAGTGATAATTTTCTTTGCTGAGTGGCACTAGATGATAAGCAGTGAACTCCAGGGCATCTCACATAGCTTTAGAAACTTATGTTTACAGAAATGGATTGCATTTACTGAAGATGCTACTAAATATAATTAAGATAGATAAAAGTCATTTACCGTCTTTGAAGTCAGCATTTTTCTGCCTCACCAGAATTCGGAAATCTTCTGCTGGGTTAACACTGCCAACCTATAAAAGGTCCAAAAATGATACAATCATTTGCCAATATCCATCTCTTTACTCTTGCAAGGCAACAAGAATCTTTAAATTTCTGTTTATTTTAATATGGAAACAGAAGCTCTACAATTCTCTGCATGCGGACTCATAAAATGCAAGTCTTACAATGTGTGTTAACGTGGAGTTCTCCTAGCAAAGGTTAGTTACAACACGAGCAAGATGAACTTAAGCTTAACTACACTGCACTCTTATAAGCCAACCATATTCTCTGGGGTTTAGAGGTCAGAAGCACAGTGATTCAGGCTATCTGCTAGTTCAGCTTTGAGACTTTCTGTAGCGCAGACCTCTCACTAATTTTGACAGATGCTTAATGAGGAATGGGAGCTCCCAGGCATGTGGGTATAGAATCATTGGTTTGCCACTCCAACAGGAAGCTCAAAATTAAAAGCTTGCACTCAATTCATTTACCCTTTCTGACCCAGTCTGACAATCTTAAAGCTGAAGCTCTAAATGGGCATACAAGTGCAGAAACCTTACAAAGGAACTAACACCAGGTCAAATATAAATGAACACCTACTGAGAAACGGATGCAGTAACTTCAGAAAAAAATTTACATTAATTAACATTTCCTTTCAGGGATTAAAATTCTCCTAAGTGTATTTCAAAATTTTGTGCTTTGCTGTCAAAATAATTCTTCAGTCTTTCAATAAGCTTGCTTGGTCTCCTTCTGTTTCTTTTAAATATGGCAATGCCACTTTTCAGGAAAAATCAGAAGTCTATATTAGGAGTTCAAAATATTTAAGTCTTTTTGGATTTAAAATAATTTTTAAAAATCTCAATCATGCATTTTAAAAACCAACCTTAAAGCATAGTTTGACAACAAGTGAAGTTATCTCAATTAATATTAAATCACTTTTTTTTTTCACGTAATGTGAAAAAACAAATAAAGGAAGGTTCACAGTTATGATACAGGCTTCACCTACCCATGTACGCAATATCTGGAATTAAGGTAGATGTTTAACCTATCACCAAGATGAAGCCAAATTTGTGATTTAGAACCCCAACCAATGTAGAGAACAGCCTCTAAAATCTCAGCAATACCTTTCATTAAATATACAGAGGCAACTTCTACGTCGCAGATGAAAGAGGGCAAGAACAAAATTCAACCACCGAACCTCAAATCTGAGATTCTGTTTTCTTCAGATCCTCAGGCTTGCCCTTTAGAGCTCTAGAGGCTAGGGGAGAATTTTGTCCTAAAATATCCAAGACTGATGGAAAGTTGTGCTAATATACACCTAAGGGCAGAGGAAGTTGCTTTTAAAAACTCAGGCAGAGAGTCTTAAATCTACAAGTAGACAATATTTCAGTGATGTTTCAGCTAGAAACAGCCCTTTTATCAGGAATTCTGTATATTCACTATAGTAGACTTAGAGAAATTAATCTTCCACTTTAATAATCATATTTGTAAAAATGTGCTTACAGAGGTGACATTGCCTTCGGCAAGTTTCATGATGCTAAAGCTACCTTCCTCATCTTCAATTTTTGGTTTCTTCAGTTTAGGTCCATCTTCACTGCTGCAAATGAGAAGGACCAAAAAGAATATAAACACTTAAACTGTCCTGCCTACTAAGTAGGGAGTCAGTAAATTAATGACATATGCACCGAATACTGGACAAAACTTCATTATACAACTGTTCTCAAATTAGCATTAAGCCATGCCTCATTTTTCCCCACAGGCTGCAGAAAGCAGACAGTAGAAAGAGAGATCAAACTTTATCATAGCATAAAGCAACAGCACTGTTTGTTGAAGGTGTGAGATTATTCATGCCTATTTCAGGAGTCAATTTACTCATACACATCTTCTCCACCTTTCTCAATACATAATATCTCCAGTCACTTTATTTGGAATCTGTATATTGAGTTAACCTTGATAATTTACAGTATATGATTTACAGTATATTACATGACATTTGGTATTCTCACGAGATCTTCGTATCATGAAGTGGCAATGAAAATTAACATTTAAGAAATTCATTTACTCTTCAAAAATTACCTGCTAGTTCCTGTCTTGGAATCGACAGCTACTACAAATCTGCTTACACAGTGGCTTTGGAGTTTAAAGTATTCTCCATCAGCACACAAGAGCTTTATAGACTTCCACTTACAGGAGTCAAAATCTGCTAGACAAACCCCAATTAAGTATGTAAGAATTCTCTTAGAACATTTTAAGCTACATCTCAAAATGCTTTCAAAAGACTATTTGTCGTTTTTAAAAAGCTAGTTGTGATTTTAGGCTACTTTCTAGCTTTGCCCTCACAGGTAACATTTACCAAGGTGTAGATTCAAAGCAGGAACTTAACTGCAACATCTAACATGCCAAACTCTAGTGCGCATCTTGGCAACAGAAGAAAATCCAGCTAATCACAAGAGGGGAAGAAAATCAGACGCTGTGTTCTCTGTCACTTAATGTGACAGGCTACTGACACAGAAGAATCGATTTCAGTTTAAGAATGACTGAAATCTACTCAGCAATCTAAATAGCAGTATTTGTGTTCAAGGAATCCCAAAACAAAGTAAGAAGTTTTTCTTAAAAAAAAAAATAAAAATCTACTACTGAAGTGAAAAGGAACTGCTTGATGATATAGGGACAAAGCCAGAGATCCTGGACTAGCTGCCACTTCGCATTCTACAAGGTTAGAACTGATTTTAAAAACTGCATTGCACATTACAGAAGCAATCGATTATTAGAACTTGTACAGTCTTCCTTTTTACTTTCTATAGCACACTCCTCCCCTACTTCACAATCAGTGTCTATCCCACTTTGCTTCAGTAGTCCTTTCTGCCCTTTACTTAATTTTGTCACTACTGAAATGAAATCCCTTCTACTCAGCAACTCCTGTCATCCAACATAACCTCACTTATCACTCTAAGAGAAATGATGACTTTGGTTATTCCTCAGGACAAGGATAGGATACCTTGCTTCATTCTCAACTCTGCTGACTTTCTGGCTGACCTTGAACAAGTTGCTTGATTGTTCTGGACAGCCGATATGCCTTTCTGTAGAATGGAGAAACTGATGCCTACCTAACATCAGTGAGTTTAGAACTTCTACGTGAAGAAAAATTCTTGTATATTGGCATGCTTTGATGAAAGGTGTAAAGAACAATGAAAATTCTCTTTTAGAATCTTTTTCTCCAAAGGTGTGTTTTGTACTCAATTGCAGCATCTTGAAATCTTTTTCCTCCTGCATTATTTTTACCAATACAAAATGCTTTGGGATTGGAGGAAGGAGGAGAACATAAATGATGGTGCTGCATTTAACTGCCTAGGACCAAATCTATAGGTATCATTAATCAGTGCAATACAGCAGCAACTAATGAACCCGGGCCCATTTATACCAGCCAAGGGTGTGACATTTAGAATCTGTTACTGGTAATGCACCGATTAGCAGTATTTTTAACTGTAAAATGTGCAGCTACTATTTGAAAAAATTAATAAATACAAGATTAATTTAAAACACCCACTTCTACATTTATATAGAAGCCTCTCACATATTGCAAAACTGGATGAGGTAACAGTCTCTTCAAAGCCAACCTAAGAAGGAAAAAATAAAATGTTTTCTATTTTACTAAAATGCTTTTCTATTTTACTGGATATTTTAAACTACACAGAGCTTAGCAAAAGTGAAACAACTGAATATTGAATATTAAAATCTGTATTAAGATATCACGCCTATATTTACGCTGCCTTAATTCCATTAGACCTTAAACATTAAACATAGGTGAATCAGGTCAGTATCATAGACTCAAAGAATACTAGGTTGGAAAGGATCTCAAAGTTCATCTGGTCCAACCTTTCCTGGCTAAAGCACGGTCTAGACAAGATGGTACCATCATCAGACTCCATGAGGGTATGCTTGATCCCATCATCCAGATCACTTACGAAGACATTAAACAGCACTGGACCCAACAGTGATCCCTGAGGGACCCCACTTGTGACAGGTTGCCAGTTTGAAAAAGAGCTATTTACCACCATCCTCTGGGTGCAGCTTGTCAGCCTCACCCACTGCACACACCACTTGTCTCCTCTAGGAGGCAGCTGTGGAGAACTGTATTGAAAGCCTTGGAGAAATCCAGATAGCCAATGTCCACCACTCACCCCGTATCAACCAAGCAGGTTACTTGTGATATGACGACAGGAGACATAAATCAGTTTTAGAAAACAAAAATAATGGTCAACAGAGCTTCTAGCCAACTTTTTCAAAATGCTATATTGCAAATTATCTAGATCTGATAATTTTAATAAGTTGAATGTTATCTGGTGTTTAACGTTTTCCTTAGTCATTGTTGCAGACTGATGTACTTTTCCTTATCAAAGAATTTAATTATAGCACTCAGCTTCTCCCCAAACACAGAACAAAAATATAAAGTTAACACTTCTGTTGTAGTACTGACAATACTACTGTTCCCATTCATTACTACAGCAACACCATTTTTTTCCCCCTATTTTTAATCCTATTACCATTCATCCTTCTTTGCATAGTTGAGTCTCTATCCTTTTCCCTCCCTTACAGATTTTTTTTTTAAATCATTTTAATGGCCTACACCAATTTCCATCTCAACTATGTTTATAGCTACTTTCATCACCCCTCTAAAGTAAACCAGTTTTTAAACAAAATAGCTTTCCTCCTTGCTTGTCAAATTGATGCCTTTAGGGCGACATGTTTTTAAGCAGCTACCAGTAGTGGGGTCACTGTTTTTTGTTTAAATTCTCCCCCCAGCTTGTTTGAACCCAAGTTTTGCCCCCTCCCCCTTTTTTTTTTTTAAACTCGTTCTATCTCTCCCAAATACAGCCATAAATGTATGTATGTGTACACACACAGACACACAGAGAAACTGGGGTACAGGGCAAAGACAAGAGAATTTAATCAGTATGAATTCACAGACACACTAAGGCAAGACAGGCACACACAGCAATGAACAAAATAAAAACCAAGGTGTTTCCCAGTCTGTATACAGAAATATGGTCATTATATCAAAGCAGTAATGTCAGAAGTCCTATGTCATGTCTTCCCAAAGATAATGTGCTGAGGGGGCTCTAGCCAACCCAAGGTAAAGCATATGACAGCTCAGCTAAGCAAGGCCTCAAAATGGCTTGAAGACATTGTTCCTAGTGCTGAAATGACTAAGCCAAAAATAACAAAAAGGAAGGAGAAGGAGCTAACTGAGAACTCTCCAACATCCCAGGAGACCCACTAGTTATATTATAGGCATTCAATAAATTAAGCTTTAAGAAGCAGATTTTGTTCAAGCAAATTGACTTGGCTGGAGTGACAGTACCATTGCAGTAGCAATTACGCATTTACTCTTCATATTTCCATCACAAATAAAGTAAACTTATGTAATAACAAAAAAAAATATCTTAAAACCTGTTCAGACAACAGATGTTCCAAGAAGAGTCCATAACAGCTTGATTTTTCAAGACATTTACTGCACAGCAGATAATAATGAAGCTGCTTTTCTTTTGATTTGGAATTCAAAATGAAAGCTACAGAACAACCTAAATCGAGCAGGCTGAGAAGGAAGACTCATCTTTACAGCTAATTTAAAGCTCTGCAGCATTTATTCTAAACTAAATCAGGCCCTCTGTTATTCTTATCTGAACTATTTTATAACTACCAGTAGGAAAAACTGTTTGACCAGGAGACAGTAAGCTATGCAACAGGTTGCCCAGAGAGGATGTGCAGTCTCCATCCCTGAATGTTTTCAAGACCAGTCTGGATGAAGCCCCAAGTTACTTGTTCAGATCTCACAGATGACCCTGCTTTGAGCAGCAGGTTGAACAAGAAACCTCCTGAGGTCCCTTCCAACCTAATTGATTCTGTGACAACAAATATGCACAAGGAAGCTACAGACCGGTTCCTGGTGTGTCTTGCCCTGTAATAGTAAGACCACCACTACTCACAGAATACCCCAGACATACTGTGGTACCACAATATTCTCCACTCATCAGTATTTTTTTCAGTGTGTAACTCATTGATCTTATGTTCAAAAGACTCTGAGCCTGCTTCATTCAGCAAAAACAATTTAAAGTGTGAAAAAAAACTTTCAAAAAAAATCCATACCACATCTCCAACTTACTTGTCTTTGAAGATGTCTTGAGCAGTCTTCTCTTCTTTTTTCTTGCCAACTTCCTTTAGGGGGAAAAGTGCTTTTACTTTTTCAAGAGCAGCCTGACACCTTTCTTTTACCACAGAGGGCATCTCCAGCATCTCTAAAAGGTGCTGTTCAATTGGTGGCAATGGCTCATTGGGGTGAAAAGCCTTATGCTGCAAACACTGCAAGAAACAATTTGAGCAAAGAAAACCATTTAGTTTATGTGCTTTTAGTATAATGCCTGTATGCCTGACATCATACAGTACGTGCAAAATATTTTCCATATTAAAGAAACTACCGTCATATTGCTGACAAATATTCCAGCTCACAAGTGGATTGAAAGTCATATGATCAGCTGTTTAAGGAGATTAATAATGATATTAAACAAGAACACTGATTCAGATCAGTGTTCCCACACTCACTGGAATGAGTTCTATGAAAACTATTAGGAAAATCCAGAAATGAAAGTCATCTGCATCTATTCAGCTTTTTAACTTTGCTTTATATACATGAGTCACACGGGAGAGATTTCTATACATTCCAAAATTAGGCAACGAGATATATATCCCAACCACGTATTCCCGTTATTGTCAGTTTATCACCCCTCAAAGAAAGTATTTCTTCTTTGTCAATAAAACTCAGTATGCATACAAGAGAAATTTTCACCAGTTTAAGAGCAAATAGAAAGACAGAAATTAAGTGTGCACAGGTGAGGCACAGAATATAGGTATGTTTGCAAATTAGCTTTGAAAAGAGTGGGGAAATAAAGGGGCCTGACAGATGCACATCAAAGTTGGAACAGATGGCAGGAGCTACAGAGGAGAAGGCTTTTTCACCAAAGTGTAAAGAGAGTACACATAGGGAGCAAAGCGGAGGTAGAGAGATGAGGTTAATGAGGCAGGCTACAGAAATTCCATTGAGAATCCCACACAGTGAAGTGTGGGATAGCAGTAGGAACGGATGTGTATGTGCATATATATATATACACAGATACCAGTGCATGCACACACATACATAAAAACACGTGATGTACATAGGAGAATAATTTTTCCAAGCCCATTGTACTGGGTGAATTAGAAGTGTGAAGGTAACTACTCAGTAAACTAAGAATACAGCAGAGATTTGCTCCCCTGTTGGCTGTCAGACATGACATTAATTTAAAAAACAAAACCAAAGCAAACAAAAACCTCTCAATTCATGCTGAAAAGCTGCCCATAAAGAAAATCCAGACCATATGCTACACATCAATACTGATGTGCTTTCATGCTGCCATTAAGATTCCAATCCATATTAGAGCATACTTTCAAAAGGAGGTTGTCATACAAGGCTACTGATTTGGAAACACTTGTAATGATTTGAGGCACAATTATTTTGAAAGAGAGTAAAAATGTGGCTGGAAGCTGCAATAATGGCTCTTGTGATACAAAAAAAAAAATTAAAACAACATTAGGGGATTGAATTAAACTCACAAAGCAAAAAACTTAACTCCCCTGTTGTCAATGTGTTTTTCAGACTTTTGCATCTGAAATCCCTGTGTGTGCAGTTGCAAGAGCTCAGCAGACAAAATAACCACAGCCTCCATTTGTTCCTGTTTTTAGAGTAGATGACGACCTCTGGAACCTGAGATGGCAGGCACCATCAAAACTCAGGTGCTAAATGGAGATGAAGTTGAACAGACTTCACCTGAAGTTTCTAATCCCAAACAGTCCCTTTAAACCTTGCTTCCTCTTCCTTCCGCACCCAGCAAGAACCACTCCTACTTTTACTGGCTAGAAGGCAACCCATGCTGCCACCGGCTTCCAGACTCACTGTTCTATTCACGCGTGTTGTCAGCAATGTACCAGCTCCTCCTTGCTCTTCCTGATTTTGTTACATTTCCAGCCTAGAGATATTGCCAGCTTTCAGGAACACGGGACACAATGGATGTAATGAAGTGGGCTTTTCAGATAATTCGTTCCATGACAAGCAATGACATAACTGCGTGAATAGACAGGAACTTACTGCAAGAAAGCACCCTGCCTTGTTCCCTTCCACACAGCATCTGGGAACATACTTTTGTAAGAACGTATTTTAGCAAATCCTACAGCAACCTGATAATATTTAAAGCCTTAGACCATGGCAGACATTCAGCTATCTAAAAGACAAGCATCTAGTCTGTACCAGTCACCTACTCACTCTACACAACCACAACAATGATGTACTTAGGATCTCCGAAACAAGTAGTATCAATTACTTCCAAGGTTCTTTTTCATGGATTATGGAATAGGCTTGGACCACCCAGTTTCCACTAGTTAGCTAGCTTTAGCATGGTTAAACCTGTGTGAACTGCATCCCAAGTGTCTCAGTTCAGTTTACACCTACTTTGTAACGATTTCAAAATGACCTGCCAACAGAACTACTACATTAAAACAAAACCACAGAATGGTAGGGGTTGGAAGGAACCTCTAGAGATCATCTAGTCCAACCCCTCTGCCAAAGCAGGTTCACCTGGAGCTTGTTGGACAGGAACACATCCAGGTGGGGTTTGACTATCTCCAGAGAAGGAGATTTCACAACCTCTCTGGGCAGCCTGTTCCACTGCTCTGTCACCCTCAAAGTAAAGAGGTTTTACCTCATGTTGAGGCAGGGTTTTCTGTGTTCCAGTTCGTGCCCATTGCCCCTTGTCCTGTCACTGGGCACCACTGAAAAGAGTCTGGCCCTATTCTCTTGACACCCGCCCTTTAGATATTTATAAGCATTGATGAGATCCCCCCTCACTTTTCTCTTCTCCAGGCTAAACAGAGCCAGGTCTTTCAGCCTCTTCTCAAGAGAAGTGCTCCATTCCCTTAATCATCTTTGTAGCCCTCCGTTGGGCTCTCTCCAGTAGTTCCCTGTCCTTGAACCAGGGAGCCCAGAACTGGACACAGTACTCCAGATGCGGCCTCACCAGGGCAGAGTAGAGGGGGAGGATGACCTCCCTCGACCTGCTGGCCACACTCTTCTTGATGCACCCCAGGATACCACTGGCCTTCTTGGCCACAAGGGCACATTGCTGGCTCATGGTCAACTTACTGTCCACCAGGACTCCCAGGTCCCTCTCCACAGAGCTGCTCTTCATCAGGTCAACCCCTAACCTGTACCAGTGCATGGGGTTATTCCTCCCTAGATGCAGGACTCTACACTTCCCCTTGTTAAGCTTCATTAGGTTCCTCTCCACCCAGCACTCTAGCCTGTCCAGGTCTCGCCGAATGGCAGCACAGCCTTCTGGAGTGTCAGCCACTACTCCCAGTTTTGCATCATAAGCAAACTTGCTGAGGGTACACTCGGTCCCCTCATCCAGGTTGTTGATGTTGAACAAGACCCCTGCTAGCTACAGGCCTCCAACTGGACTCTGTGCCACTGATCACAACCCTCTGAGCTCTGCCATTCAGCCAGTTCTCAGTCCACCTCACGGTCCACTCATCTAACCCACACTTCCTAAGCTAACCTATGATGATGTTATGGAAGACAGTTTAAAAGTACTTACAGAAGACTACTTGTTGCTGAAAGCCCTTACAGACTTTGGTGACCCACCTCATGTGCCGCTGCTACTCTGCTTTTTCAAAGAACATCACTGTAAAGTCCAACCACTTACAAACAAGCTCAGTCCTCTACAGACGCTTACACATGGTCTAACAGAGCCATTACAGCATATTTAGATGCAGACTCTGCAGCTGGATCCCATGAACTATGCAATGCTGCAGGCCACCGTCCCCACAAACCTTCCCCCCAGGTCTGTCTCAGTACAGAACAATCATTGTGGAGCAATTTTTTTTATTTGGCTATAGAGTACTGCATTTCATAAACGTCTTATGTGCTTCAAATCCCTGTATTTAGGAGGAGCAACTTAATGACATTGGAACTCTGCCACCACAAAATTATGGAAGTTTGGTTAGGCTTTTCTGGAAGCAAGGAATAAAAGTTGAAACTCTGGATATAGGATATTCCTCATCTTCCACATCAGCAACTCCTTTCTACCCACTCTGTCATTTCCTGATGCCTACCATAACTTCCAGAGATATAATTTAGCTTGATGTTTCTGTTTAAATTCTGGCTCTTGTCACTTATCATTCCAAATATCTTCATGAGGCAACAGAAGAAGGAAATAAAGGGGGAGTTCATCCTTTCTTCAAAGTTATTTTTCCAAACCATCTATAGGTCCTGTTGAGCCCAATCAATTTACTGGCTACATTCCAAAGACGATGTATAATTTTTCTTCATAGTTCTTAAGTAACCAACAGTGCCACTTGGTCTAAGAGCAAAATATTAAGAATCTAGAACATGTTTGCAGCAAAGGAGAGAAAAATCTTCCTGCAACCTACACAAATTAATAGCAGTTTTGTAACCAAGACAAAAAAAATGGGGCTGTGCAAAGCAATAGAAAGAACTAAAAGGACTGGTATATTAGGGGTTTATAAATAGCAAGCACTGTGGACGGGAACTGAATACTACCTAGCACACTGAAACACTCAATAAATACTTTTTCCACCAGTAGCATTCACCCTTACAAAATTCTATTATCCTCTATGGTGAGTTACGCAGTTACTGTCTTCCAGCAGCACTTGACTCAACTGCTGGGACAACACCATCATAGTGTTTCAGAAGACAAATGGTACACCTAAACAAACATCTTTTGTTGATAGGCAACATCCACTGAACCAAAAGAATGCAGAACTGTACCTAGTGATATAATGGAGGAAATTCTATCCATCATGTGTTTCATTTACAAGCAAAAACTTTTTTTTTTTGTAATACCCAAGCTTTACAACCCTTCCTAAGATACAAGTCATGCAGAGGTCAATCCATTTCAAGCTCTTGCCCAGCAATAACCTGCTACTGACCAAATCTTACATTCAGTTACACACTGTCTTGTCAATATGACTGGCAGAATTTGAAGGGAACACTCAGTTCTTCAGGTGTCAATCAGACTAGGATTTGAAGACTGTGGGCTTACATGTGTTCCTGAAACATACATACGACCTCCAGATCCTCTGCTTCTTTTGACAACACTGAGGGCAGCATGGCTTTTGAAAGCCAGGGTAAGTTTTCTTAGCTTAAAAAAGCATCTTCTTCCTACTTGTAAACTGAAAATTTTCATTTGAAATTGTTGAGATATTATGAACATGGTTGCTATAACACTATTTTTGGTCAATTTTCAGAGTGGAGTCACGCACTCAATATATCTCCATGGCTCTGTATACAACACCATTTCGCAGCTGCATAAATTGCATCATAATTTTCCTTATTTTTGAATTTGCTGTGTCATTTTTTTTTGAGCTCTTGAATTCCAGTGTATAATTAAGTCTCTCATCCTTACAGTTGCGATGAAAATCTTCAAGATATGAAAGGAATATAAATCAAGATGTAGACAGCTTGATACAATAACTGAGAGAAGTGTGAACCGTTCTGCTTGCCCATAAAATGTGTCAGCACAGACACCCAAAAGGAATATTTTAAATGTCAATGTTAACTATTTACTACTGATCAAATTCACCTCAAATTGATCTGTTCTGGAACCACTGCTAGATGCCACAATGCACAGAAAAGTGACCCTGCCCAGGATTTGATGGGACACAGAACAAGGAAATAGAGATCCCCAATTTTCAGTCAAATTCTCTCTTTGCCCAGAAGCTGAAGACTGCGTCTATGTCCACACCATGATCATGGCAATACAGTGTTGAGATATCCAAGCAAGTTTTAACTTGTCTAGTCTAGGTGCCTGTGAATTTCACTGATGCTGTTGCAGACATCTCAGCACAGGTTCCTGGAAACAGGAAATTTTGAGAATAAAATCTCTGTCAGGGACAACATAGAAATCACTGGCTACCCCATACTTACGTATGCAAATGAATTTCTATTCCCACTTCACAACGCAGATCTTTCCAACGTGAATCAGAGAAAGACAGAAAGATGAAAAGTCTTAACAAAAGTAGTTTTTTAAAAAATCCCATATAGATCATCTCACCTGATATAACCTCTGAAAATGAGGATTTGGGATTTTACTGGGCTTAAACAGGTCCTCAAAAGTTTCTCCATCGTCATCTTCACAAACCAGATTCATAGAATCAATCAAAGAATCAACAGCAGATAACTGATCCGCTAAGGCAGCAATTACATACAAAGAAAAATTAAATACACTTGCAGATGGATGCATTTCTTGAAACAATTTATACGTGAAGATTCACTTCACAATGTGACATTTTGACCAAGTCATTATGTGCCACAGAATACACTGCAGATATAGATGTGACAAAAAAGAATATAGATAACGGACATAGTAATAAAAGCCCTGCTTTATTTAAGGACTACAATGTAAAGTCATAAAGTCTCCCCCCCCCCGCCCCCCCGAGACCTCAATTATTGCTGCCTTTCTGCTTCCATTTTTCTTCTTTTTCAAGATGTTTTTATTTGCAACAGAAGGTTTATAGGCCACTTAGAAAATAAGGAGAGCAGTTGGCTTGAAAAACTAAATGGTGTAATATAAATTTTAAAAAGTTATGATTGCAAATTAACGCAGTTCACAATAGTCAACTACTGCTTTGGTAAGACAGGTTTTAGATTTGTTCTCAAACTGCTGGTTACAGGCAAGAAAATAGAAACTGTTTCAGAAACAACCCAGCATGCCTTACGTACCCTGACGTTCAGACGCCCATTGAATGGATCTCAGAACAAATTAAAGAAGTGGGAGTGGATTTTAAACTACATCCATTTATGCTCATTGCTGTGCAGAATTCTCAGAACAGTGAGTCAAGCTTTGTATGGCTGCATGTTCTATGGCTCTCCAAAGACACCCCGCATCTGAATCTGGGCACCAGTAAGCGCATGCTTTAAAAAAAACCACACACCACAGAAAATACAGTCTTTGCCTTTGTAGATTATATTAACGGCTGCAACTGGCTATAGGACCAGCTTTGTACAAATGGAGCTGATGCCTCTATTCTAACTCTAGCTAGCTAATCCCATACTGTAGGTCCCACAAGGTTTGGCCATTTATTCTAACAAATGAGTTCAAAGATCAAAGGATATGAAGGACTAAATCTCAGATGTCTATCACAGAGATCCTGTGAGACTAATAATCCCATAACCTGAGCCAGAAGTCATTTAACAGGACAGTTTTAAAAGACTGCCTGCAAACCTCACGTCTGCTCAGCCTGCAACTAAGCTGGCAAAGTTTTGATACAAGATTTATGCTTCAAGATGACATCACCATAATGTATTCCTAAAGCACTGGGGTTTTTTTCCTAAGCCAAAATAATGACAAAGCTTATGTTTTCATTGGAAAGCCAAATATTCTAGGTCTTTTAGAGTGCCTTAAAGGAAGACAAGTAGGTTACATTGTCCAGTTGCCCAGTGAAGGATTATCTTACCTGTAGGAATGCATTTTTTATTGTTTTTCAAGGATGAAAATATGTACTGTCTTAAGTCTTCTACATAGGGTAGTTGCACATAGATGAGACACTGAGCAAGACAAAAGAAGAAACAAACAACTGAGTCTGAAGTAAAAATAATCTAAAGTATTCCAAAGTGCCGTATCAGGGCAACATAAAAAAAACCCCAAAGATGTAGTATCTGTGTGTATCAAAATACTAAAATAAAGTATTTACAGAGCAACATAGTTTTAAGCAGAATAAAACACAGCATTATTTTATAATACAGCGATGGCTACACTCCTCATTTTTCTACTGGTGGAATAAGGACCTCCCAGGCCATCTCATCCTTTTTTCTTGTGCAGAGTTCCAACCAGTCAAGCTTTAAATACCCCACACATCAGCACTTTGGGAGTTTTTATCATAGTTTCAAAGTCAAAAGTTGGTTTTGGCTTTTTAACATTCTCAGCCTAATTTTTTCTTTATTCAAATACCTTCTCCATTCCATATCACCCTAAATAATTCCCTTCCATCCTTTATGTTTATACCCCTCAAAAGTCTGAAGATTGTTATGTCTACCCCCACCTCCATCATTGCTTAGCCATGCTATACATATTTAGCTCTTTCAATAGTCTCTCGTAAGAAAGATCAGTGGAAACATATGCTGCAAAAATTGACACACTGTGTTGTTTCTGGGTCTCTCAGAATTTTAAAAAAAATATTTAAAATCTGATTCTGCCATATACAAAACTTTTTCTTTTTCCTAAGAAACAGACTTCATTTTTTCCCCCTCCTGTCTTTTAAACTAACCTTTTTAAGTAAATAAATATAAAACTGTCTTCCTAACTCTCCATACAAATTTAAACAATAGCTTTAAATGCTGTGAGCTCTTCCCCTCAGTTCCAGTTGACTTGGAAACCTAATGACAACAGCATAGTTGGACATGCTTGAAATGCCACGCCAACTATCAAAAATCATATTTTGCACTACCAAGCAACCAGAAGATAAATCGACAGTTTAAGAAAATTAAAGAATCTAGTGCAACTTTGGATTGTGCGCAGAGAGGTAGGTAGTAACACAGCAAGAAAGCAGTGCTAACTTATTACGTAAGTATATGATTACATTACTCTTTCTAGATACCAAAAAAAATGATGCTTCTGGGATAAAACATGACATGATTACTATGTTACTCAACTAAAAATCAGAATTATTTAAATTTGGAATATACAGGATACTAATAAAAACGTATGGCATTACTTTTCTGTATATTTTTTCTACAGAATTTTCTTAATACTATTTATTAACTCTTTGTCCTAAGACTTGGTACTATTTCCTAAAATCACTCTAAGTCACATTGGTTTCTTCTGATATTACTTAACATTGCAAATGAGTGGTTCAAATATGATCATTTCTTCATTGGTATTTGTAAAGCATCAATACAGAGGCTTTCCACAGAAAAGTAAGGGTGAAAAATTACCTCGTACGTATCCTTAATATACGGGAAAGCCACCCCAATTTGCGGGTTGCATCTCCTATCATAAGCATAACGCACTATAGCTACCACTTTCAACTCATCCAGTGCATGAACAAGGGCAGAAAAAGCAACTGCTGCATTCTGAAAAAAAAAAAAAAGAAAAAAGTCTAGAGTCATGCAAGTTCTCATTAGTTTGCTGAAATACATCTTTCACGGTGAATTCAACAGCACTGATTTAGTCAGGACTAGTTCCCATTTCAGCTATAACTTCAACATAAGCATTTTTCATGTTCAAAAAATGAGGAAGCAGAAAGGTCAAATCTCATCATGATAGTGGATCCGTTCAAAGCCAAGCAAACTTTAGATCCAGCACATTCCACCTTTTCCACTAGATGTGGAGAGCTCTCAGAAGTATTACAAGAGAGAGAAAGGGAGGGAAATCAGACCCTTAAAGGAACACATCAGAGTACTACAGTGAGGTTTTTACCTCTACTATTTAAAATAATTGAGGTCTGCTCTAAGTAACACAGTGGCAGGGCACACTGTTGCTCTGCATGAGAATGGATTTAAGCACCAATTTCACGTTCCCCATGCCCTGGCATAAAAATAATATTTACCAGCTTCTCATTATTCATGAGATATGGTACTCATTTGGGGTCTAATCCAACTTCTTTTCATACTAATGGGAAATGGAACAAGAATTCTGTAAGCTGCATTAAGAATATTTATTAACACAGAAAGAAGGAACAATTTCAAGTGCTGCTACTGTTCCTTCCTGTTCCACAGCAAAACACCTTCAGCATTAAAGTTCAGTTCACCTTACCTCATCATCTTTAGCTGCAAAGACCTTCAGAACCTGGTTGCCCATGTAGTAATGCCTCTGGATCTACAGATTCAAATGGTTGAGAGTTAGCCTGATCTAAACCAAATGTCATTAATGTGACCGGACCAATTAAATTATGAAACAACTAACACGTTACTCAAGTGAGAAGCCACAAAATTTAATTACTGTCCATAAAACTTAAAGCCCTGTGTATTGTTTCATATCTCCATTTATCCCTCAATATGGATATTCTGTCACAGCCGGCAAGATAATCTCATACATTCCTATTGATGGGCAGGAATGAAAGACAGTGGTACTCGCAGCTGTTACAGTCTGAATAACCCTGCAGCAATTAAAAAGTTGGTGTGGAAAACCACAGTAGCTAACAAAAGACCTAAGCCTAACTGACACCACATCCATGCTACTAAATTTTCCTAGCAAAGACATGTCAAAAAGGAGCTGAAAAAAGTCATATCTTTATTAATAAAGCTACTTCAACAGCAACCTGGAATATATACAGCTGTGCTGGCAAAGAAGCACTTCTGTCAGTAGTGTTTATGCTGTTCATGAACATGGCTGAATCCCTCAAAATAATACAGTTTCATTAAGGGGCATTGATGGAATAGTAGCTGGAGCTACAGAGGCTGCGAGACATACCCAGAGAAACACTGCTGTAGTGGAAAACCTGTCACAGAGACTGCACACTACTATGAACACCGGTCAAAATGACCTTTCTTTGTTAAAGAAAAAAACTCTTCAAATTACACTATCTCCAAACTAACCTGTAGTTTCATTATTTAGCAAATTACCAGAATGCTGCTGAAGCCAGTGACAACTTGCACCATAACAGATCTGTTTAATGTATTAGAGCACAATTATTCAACTCATATTATTCTACCTGCAATTATTTCTTGCTGTTCTGTCTTTAAAAGCTCAGGAAATTTTATGTTCAATATAGTATAAATATCTAGATCTGTGTATCGCTACACCTTTTCTTTTTGAAAAAAAAAAAAGGTCCCTTTGTTATATTTTCAAGTATTATTTCTCGATTTACATGGTATTGCTTATAAATTAAAAATCAAAGTTTAAGTCCTCTGATCTTCTTTCCTGAGGGATGTGAATAACTCAGAAAAATAATATGAGGTGTTCTATTCCTTCTTTAATTATGCATTTGGAGCTGTTCCAGTTTCTCTAGTTAATAAATTACCTTTTCTCCAAGTTTTTAAAATAAACAATTTAATATAAAACATACATTTGAATAGTGTCTGTATTATGATTCCAAACAATAAAATTCAGAAACCAAAATATAAGGAAAGCGTGTGACTTGAAAACTCCAGTTGTAGTTGAAAACTTTGATATCATTATCTACACAGTGTAATTTTAATCCTGCAATCACACATGAATAATTTTATTCCACTGAGGTCTATGCAACTACTATTGAGCATAATTACTCACACTTCTAGTTACAAGACCAGAGCACACAATATGTAATTCCTATTTGTTATGAAATCCATAGACAAGTACATTACAAAAATTATCAAAAGCAGTAAATAGTTTGTGCATTAAAAAACCACACCCAATGTGTTAATTCTCTGAGGTGTATTTATGTGAACCAAAAGTATTCCTACAACTAATTAGATTCCTACAATTACCATAGATCATGGAATGGTTTGGGTTGGAAGGGACCTTGAAGATCACCTAGTGCCAACCACCCTGCCATGGGCAGGGACACCTCCCACTAGACCAGGTTGCTCAACGCCCCATCCAGTCTGTCCTTAAACACCTCCAGGGATGGGGCATCCACAACTTCTCTGGTCAACTTGTTCCAGCATCTCACCACCCTGACAGTAAAGAATTTCTTCCTAATATCTAGTCTAAATCTACCCTCTTTCAGTTTATATTAATTAATTCCTAACTGTATTTGAAGGTATTACTACACTATCTGACCAACAGTGGCAAAAAAAAAATCCATGTGAAATAACTGCTTGCTTACAGGAGCATGATGCTTCTCATCTGTTTTCCTCTCAGTTTCTGTTTTCAATAAAAGTCAGACTTCAAGTCAAAATAGGAGGCCAGCCTTCGACACAAGAAAACGCTGCACATGGTGAAATACATCTTACAGAATTAAATGAAGACAGTAAGATGCAGCTGTAGGCTGATAACGTGTGAAAAGATGCAAGAAATTGTCTCATTGAAACACTGGGTTCAGACACACTTCACTTGTTAGACCCAGCTTCTGGTACATGATTTAGCAGTCCCCAACACCTCTCTGCCCTGGCCAATTTTGGGCATATAAGCTCAAGCATGTTATGTTTCCTCAATCAATCGCTTTCCATACACAAACCTCCATGTTACTTAACAACTTTAAGTTCTAAATGTCCTCAAGGAGGAACCAAGTTACAGTTCCCATTTAGGCAGGCTTCTCATTTCAATAAACCAATGCTCCTGGCTCCTCAGTTAATAATATGCTTTGGACCAGCGCACTGCATTCGTCTAAGGGCATATCTAGCAACAAGCAGGGGTCTCTGTGCCACCTTACATACAGTAAAAATATGTTTAGTTACATCCATATGGGAGTAAGCTCCCACAGATACTTCCTATTTCATTGGCATCTTTCCTTCCTCAGCCTTTCTCAAGGGTTCTATTTTGTTCAGGCAGCACGACGTTTCAAAGAGCAGGACTGGGAGCTTTCAGAACAGAAGGCGCAGAGCTGCCCTACGATATCCTTTCAATTTTGAGTTATTAAGGGGACTGGGTGCAGTGAACTCCAAGAAGAGTGAAGTTTCAGCCACCCTGTGCAACATCCAGGAGAAGAAAGAGTGGAAGCAGCTGAATGTTTCTAGCTATTACTGGCGCTCACATCTCTACTTTCTCCTCATGTGTCCTACTTCAAGAAGGGTTTGTTAAGCCTTTGCCTAAGGCTTTCCAAATGCTTAAGTCCTGGATTTTCTGCAGGAAATCACCTTGTGCTGAATAGCTTTTATTAAGGTACTTGCTCAATGTAAGTTTCTTAAAACCTCCAGGTAAAATGAATGGCAAAGTTAATACGACAAGCACAGGTAAGTGCATACAAACACCAAGCATCACATTGAAATGTGAAGAGTTTTTGAATTATGTCATTTTTATCTAAGTTCTATGAAGTCTTCACTACATTTAGGTTTTGTTATAGTAGAAACAAGATGCAAGTCACAGTTCACAAACTAATCCTTATGGAAACGAGAACGAACGCAGTCAGTTCTCAGGCTTTCCTTAACGCTTCTTTAATGTTGAGGGAGAGGCTTCTTCTGTTAAAAAGAACATAAAAAGAACACACTCATGGCTGGACAAAGCCCCAGAAGGCTTCTGCATGACCTGAACAGAAGAGAGACCATCTTCTGTTGCAGATCTGGCATCACTATTTAAGTTTGTGAGCTGAAGTGAGACTACAGTACCTCTGTCTCCACTTTGCAGAGATCAGAGGTCAGTGGCTCTTGCTTCACTTGAGGGCCCAATGGCCACATTTACGAGGTCCTCTCCTTCACAAGGCTCCATAATGTTTACGTGTACTAGAACCAGCAAATAAGTCACCCCAGTATACCTGACTGCAGATGCCCCATTCCCAATGCAGGGACCCAGTACAACACCACAAATTTAATGAATTCAAAGTGAAATCAATTGTCTTGAACAACCCAGGAAGTTGAATGGGAAGAAGTTTAGTACTGTACCTGAAAGGACCTGCTGAATCCCAAAACAGAAAAACATTTTGCTTCCGTTTTGTATTTCATTTGCTCTTCATCTTCCTTGGAAAAAGGAACTATATCACTCCCATAGCGAAACCCTGGAGAACAAGAGAGGAGCATCTGGTAAGCATATGGGCCTACAATTCTGACACCAAAATTAGCTCTCAATATTTTAACAATGCATGCATGCCCCACAGCTACACTCCACACACGCTCATCAAATTACTTTCCCTGTTAACAAAAAACCACACACCCCATAGACACATTTTGTACTTCACGAACAGCAGTTGCACTCCTTGTACATCGCTTTATGTAATGCAATTACCCTTGTAGAGAGCAGGAAAGTAAGGGAACTGAACATCTTACCCAACAGAGTTATGCTCACAGAATAGAATTAAGCAAATCAGAATAGATTTTAGCAAAGAGACTGCAACACTCCCTGCAAACATAATACAAAAAGAACCCCTAACATACCACAAATCATGGACAGGAAATGACACCAAAAAAGATTCAGAGAACAAAATGTGTAAGCAGTGGAAGTGAGATACACCTTCAAAAGCAATGGAAAACCAAAACACTCTTGTATGCAGAAGTGATCTTTCTATACACGTCTATGTTTTACTTCCCGTGCCTTCCATTACGGGGGTATCTCCACAAAACAGGAAACTGTTAGTTTCTCAGAGGTATCATCTGTTCCAACTTCTTATTTGCGCACCTCAAGCTCCAATACCCTCCCTGTAACAACATCACTTTATCATACTGTCACAGACTAAGGACGATATCCTCAGGTGCAAAGAAAGCACAAGCAGCAGAGGTAAACCCCTGGATGAAAAAAAAAAAAAATCTATATGCAGATACATTTTCCTGGAAATTGAAAAGCAGATACATGGAGGCAGAATGAAATAAATTTCAGTATGGGTGCCTCAAGTGCAAAATATTGCCTAATTATGACATTTCTCAAACGCTCCACAAAAGTCCACGAGACATCAGCAGCTCTTTAACTGTAAGAAATATCACACCACTGATAGAGAAATTTTTGGTCTCTTTTGTTCATGTTGAACTGTTCATCACTTCCTCTTACTAGTATCTCACAACCACTCACCAACTTAGGCAGTCAGAACATCAGCAGAAAATGGTCACAAATGCTTCAAAATATATTCACTATAAAAAGTGGATTTTTTTTTTAATTTTACTAAAAGTTTTGAAGTTATAAAATAGACTACTAGCTTTTAACTATCACTTCTGCTTAAAGAACCAAAGAAAATCACACTGTCATTGGGACATTTTTATCTGCTACTGCTACAAAACACCTATGATTGCTACAACTGAAAGAAGTTAAATAAAAAAATACAGTATTTATCTTAATTTTTCAATTTTTTATATTTGACATCACTTTCTACACTTATCTGAATAGCTCCCCCCTTTATAGTTAATACGCTTGCCCCACTTGTGTGCGATTGAAACTGCAAAGGAGAGAAAAAACGTAGGAACAAAATACATCTATAAAATCAGAATAAATTGAACACATTTCTTAACTCCATTTTAAAAAAGCAGGCTATTTCATACTGTTTCTGGGCCCTTTGGTCTTCTAAGGAATTTAATCCACTCAGAAAGAAGCTGAAGGTTATATATTCTGCAAAGCACTACTTCAGATTTAACCTGTTACAGAATTTAAACAGCAAAGCTAACAGACTCTTGAATGCTAAACCTTGCTTTAATGGTTTCTTTTTCCCAATTGCAGAATATCTAGAGCAGTTGCTTATCTAGGAAAAAGAAGCAGTGTTATGAAAGTATTCATGTTATCAGTACAACTGAAGATTTGAAAAAAGAGTAGAGGTAGCCGCACTACTCGCTACAGAACTGAGGTATAGTCCTCCACAGAACGCAGTTTAGGAAGCTGTAGTGCCTTCAAGTTCCACCTGGTGGTATTATTATTATTCCTATTACTGGCAAAGGTAAGAATTTTTAAACTATGTGAAGACAAAAGAGTCTCACATAACAGTCTGTGTTCCACCAGCTCACAGAGCTTACATTTTAAGATGACAGCTTAGGCTTCAACATATAAAACTAAAAAGCACTTAGGTGATTTAAGAGTACAAGCCATTAACTTCAGTTTGTCTTCAGGGTGCGCATAAAGAAGTCATACCTTGAATAGTATCATCTTTCTGAACCTCTGTCTCGTCATCATCATTCAAGCAGTAAACAGTTTCTTTTTGCACATCATCTTTTCTGTGGGTTTTAGCATCCACAACTGTCCAAATTTTTTTCACCTTCTCTTCTGTCATCTTTATATCAGCATTCAAAGAAAAAGAATATTTAACATTTCAGTGGGATCCAGAGTGCTTACCAGAACATGCAAAAAATGTTTAGACCAAGTGAAATAAGGGACTGATGACAGCCCCAAACATGCATCTCTGACTGCTACCACAGTGCTTTCAGCACGCAGTTTCACCTGTAGGAGACCTCACACCTGAACTATATTATAGACTACATACTTGTCTTGGTGATTCGTTAAAGTCACAGGCTAAGTCATTAGTGGAAGTTTTTTAGTCACAGGATAACATGCAACCCGCTTGCTATGTACTTTACTTCTTCCACCTACATAAACACTTTTGACAGAGCATTAAGATATATGCTAAAGATACAAGAACGCTCAATGCTCATTCAGCTTGTTTGCCCAAGTTTTGCATCAGGCTTACTACACTACAAGATAAAAATACCCCATATTACTGCAACTTCCCCAAAAGGCAGAAATAGAACCCAGATGCATTACAGCACTGGGAAGGGAAAGAAGGAAGGGAAAGAAGGAATAAATATCTGCAATGAGTGAATGTTTCCCAATTACAGGGAAAGAAAAATGCTTTCTTTTCTCTCTACTTAAGTGAAATTGATGGTATACTTAGTGCATGAGAAGAAAAATAGAGAACCGGGCAGAAAACAGAAAAGACAGAATAGATTACATCAGTAGATATCATAAGTCTATTCCTAGCTCTGATCCAACTGCTGTATGACCCCGGGCTAGTCACTCAGTTCACGTTGCTTACTCTCCCAAGCTTCATGTATTTTGTGTGTAAACACCTTTAGGAAGGGACTCTTACTGCGTATTTGTACCTGTCTGGCACAATACCCTAACAAAAAAAGTGATGAATAAGTATAACTAGAAAGCTGGCAGCAGACATCTCTTTCAAGGCCTATCTCTCAGAAATCAGGTATCTTTCAACTTCATAATACATCTTCCTGAAACCCTGCAATAGTGGCCAGACTCTTAGTATTGGGTTCAAATGACAAACCAATTTACCTCACCAGATCCATCAATGCTGCCACACTATATAGTTACCTATTAATTATTCAATAATTGTAATTTTGCACATTTGCTGTGTTTAAACATACTTCTTCCTAGCACTGTGTGAAGGACCTATATAAACTGTAAGGGAAACAGACTGCGCACAAGCTCTGCCAAACAGTATAAAGCAAACAAGCTGAAAAAAAAAAATACCTTTTTCCAAGTCTGAAATAACAATAGATGTGATTTGAAACAATAGCTGGTAAAACATTTATACCCACCATTTTACAAACACGTGCATAATTCCTCTCATGCCTAGGGCTTCAGAAGTATATATTAAGTCTTATTGAGCTGCAGATGTATCACTAATGCCAAATGGAAAGCTTCACACAAGCACAGCAATCTTAATCAGGTTTGTCAACTTCAATACCATTAAGTGTCACAGTGTAGATAGCAATTACTTCTATTTCTGTACATCATGAATTTTAGTTCTTTAACATGCGTGCAATATGGGGAAGTTAGAGTTACCGTGGGAACCACAGTTTTAGATGTACTGGCTTCTACACACGTAAAATCTCTTACCATAATTATTTTGGATCTTGTTTTATCTTTTATTTTCTTAGCTTTAAGGAAAAAACATGCAGCTGCACCTAACTTGTGCCAAAATACACTAAAACACACAATTTTACGAACTTACAGATTTGTAGGCCACAATCCTTATAGACAAATTAGAACCAATAGTGAGCTGGCAAGGCCAAGCCATAGGTCTTCTTTCTATTTTCTTAAACATCGAAAGACGCTCCAGGCTCTCTCTAAATGAAGGATTGAGCAAAATAGAAATGAACTCCGGTGAACTGTAATAAAGTATTACACACAATACACTCTCTTCAAGGAGACGCAGGAATCCATTTGTTTCAGCTTAGACTGCATAAAGCATTAGAAAATAAACCATATGAATAATCTTGTCATTAACTACTGTAAGAAAAGAGAATTAAAAAAAAGAGGTGCTATAGTAGATTATTCCCATCTCAAGCCTTTGTGATGGTGTGACATTAGGGCTTAAAGACAGTATGTCTTTATGTGATGAAACTACACAATTGCTTATTAAGCATTTTACATTTATTGGTGCTCACTCAATTAGGGCATTTAGTTAGCTGAACAACCCAAATTAGAAAAGGCTTCTCTAAGTGGTAAAATGTTTTCTGCAGTGGAGGTGAAGAAATAAAAACTTTACTTTCAATTAACAGGATTTTGTTTGTGTGGTAATTAACTTTTGACACTTTTTTTAAAAAAAAGAAGTACTAATGAACTCATTTTCAGGGCATTTGGTTAGAGTGAAACAAGTTACTTTGAATATTTCTACCCTAAACAGTATATATGCAAGTTCATAACACACACAAAAAAGGAGCTGTAATGATTTTGTACTGAAGAGTGTTAACTCAATTGCACAACTTCAAGCAATGGTGTTCAAAAATTAAAAACTGGCAGTAAAAGTAATTTATAATATATTACTGTGAAATCAAATAGGCTTGCACCCCAGAACAGCTTTTAGCTAATACAAACTGTATCAACTATTTTGCTATAAAATTCCAGTGCAGAGAAAGTGCTCATAAATTTCTTTACTGCATGATGAAGTAAAGATAAAACAGTGTTAACCTCACCTTTTTTCAGATGATGATAGAACCCAAAATCTACCTCTCTCGTGATTAAAGCACTTGCCTGGCAGAAATTAAGATCAACTCCTAAAAACACTGGTACAGAATTCAACTTTTCAACTTCCTTAGGATGAGCAGGGTTGGGGTTTTTTTTTAAATATTAACAGAAGCACAATGAAAGGAGAACATGCACTGGGACTTTTATAATGAGATAAACGTTGTATTCCCCCCCCCCTCAGGGAAAGGAAAGAATGGAGGAAGAATTACTTTTTCTGGCAATAGACCATCAACATACGATTTTTAAAAAGAACCTGTTACTACATCATTAAAACTACTGCAACACATACACTCAAAGATGAACACAAAAATCCAATGCCTAAAAATGTCAAGCTCAATTTATTAACTCTATCCTTTAATTTCTTATATTTATAGAAGACAAATGCTCCCTGTTATCAAAGATGATTCAGCCAATAAAACCCTAGTAAACGCACATTTCAACTGGTATTTTAAAAACACATCTCTTCTCTGCTCTCCAATCCCCTCCCCCAAACCCAGTGGCAGCAGAAGTACCTCCTGCCTGATAGTCAGAATACCAAACCCTAAAACAATACAACAAAATTTTCTCTCTCACTTTCCTGGCATAACTACTTTATTTTCACAAGAGTTGAAATATTCTTAGCAGAAGGAATAATGAATATAGGAAAACAGAGACTGTATCTGAGTTGGTAAATTATCATGACAGATTTGCAAGACTAACTTCTTAAATCTTCATAAGCAACTTAACTGCATCTAAAACCTCACATATTCTTAAACAACTTGAACAACTAAAGCTTTAATCTATTAGCTAAATGCCTATTTAACCAAAGATTTCGTATTTCCCCTGAAAGCATGGCAAAAAGACAGCTTATGCAGTAGCAAGAGCCTGCAATAAAAAAAAAATATAAAGAAGGGGCCAAGACACATAGTAGCTTCATGCATATGGATTATCCTAAAGGATAAATAGGCCCAGAAAGATACTGCTTTTCTGTGCAGCCTTTTGATGCAATGACAAAGCCTGCTTTTTTTCTAGAGGCTCAGACCACGCTGTTGACTAGCATGGAATACATACAGCAATACATTTTTCTTCACTACTCCACAGTAATGCTCAAGTAACAGCTTAAGTGACAGCTCAGGTGCAAAGCAGATCAGTTGGGCAGGCTGGGGGAAGGAAATCCCACATATAAAATGACGAGTAACAGCATGCAAACCTACAGGTACCTCATCTAAAAATTACACTTGACAATCACATTGCAGCTATGGTCTGCTAAGTTTCCTGAAAAACACACTGTGTAAAAGATCATACTTCATAATTGTAGAATAGACAATAAAAGACAATAAAATCAGACTTTTATAAGGTGCATAGATGCCTTTCGCTTGTTTTCCCACATATGTGGAAAAGTCTTGGATACATCATTAGCTACAATATTTTAGACACGCATATTTTTATTCTTTCATTGGGGAAACATGAAGTGAAAAAACAGCTTTCAATTCTTGCATTAGGAATGCTGTTAAAAAAGTATATTGTTTGACACAATAGCACAGTAATCTGTGATTAAAGAGCAGGATTCAACAAACAACATTACTTAAAACACTTGTGGGAGTTTGATAAACTAGTGAGCTAAAGAAGTCTGAAACCAAGGAACAAAGGCAAATTAAATGCAAATGTTCTACCTGCACTATGTCACAAATTACAACTCTTTCCAAAACATGCTTTTGAAACCTCATTTATAGAGACTTTCCCTCCAAAATCCACCAACACTAAAGATGGAAGAAAACTGATTTTATTCTTTAAATACAGGTATAGAAAATTCATTTTCCACTGAAATCTGTAAGCTTTTCTACCCATTCTAAGGCCACTGAAGAAGCTGTTTGAATGGGACTGAGTGTACAAGAAGTTATATAATTTCACTCACTTCATTGAAACTGGAAGCCAAGTGACTGATTACTTAATTCCATCTTTTGGGGAAGAAATCAGAAAGTAAATTTACAGTGTGATAAAGAGGATTAGCCAAGTTTACCTGAAAGTATAAACTTCTTCCAGCCCTCCTTCTTCGTCCAAAGTATGCATCAGTTTCCTCACCACAACAATGCCTTCCTTCTGTTGCTCCGTTAAACCTTTGCTTGGAAAAGCATTGAGGTGCGTTTGAGAATGTACGCTGGCACTTGTGTCTCCACCTCCATCACCAACATCCACTGGAAACGGCAGACTAAGAACACAAGCAGAAGCAGTTGGCTTGACTTTCTTCTTCATTAAAATAACCAAGGATCAAGTATCAGGATCAACAATTTCTATCTAGCTGTTGTCAGATATATAAAGAGAAGCATGGCTTGCAAAACAGATGAAGCACTATTTCTGGTCTACTTGGCATTGATAACATCTTGACCAGAGCGTTCCACCAGTTCTGGGCATCATACATCAATAATGATGTGCACGTACAGGAAGGGATTAGGGAGTACAGACAATGCTGATTAGAAAATAAGATCTGTGAAAAAAGATTGAGCAAAATACGAAGGGAGTCAGAAGGTAAGACAGTCTTAAATATAAAAGGATGTTGCAGAGAGGAAGTGAACAATCGATTCTTCATGTGCAGCCTGCACTCAAATTACATCATGGAGTCAGGTCAGATATTCAAAAACCTGATAAAGGCACTTCAAAACCATAATCTCTAAAACCAACTGCCTGAGGAGATAGTCTCCATCACTAGAAATCTTTATAAAAAGATTAGACAAACACCGCTCAGCAATGACATACATACAACTGACACAGTCTGAAGTAGAGGATTGCTCTAGATGACTTGTTAAAAGCCATTCCAGGCCTGTGGTTCTGTATCGGCTCTAAATGCCAGCAAACGGGACTTTCTCTGCAGTGGGACTATTAGGTATTTCTGGAATAAATGTTAATCTGAGATTTTAATAACTTACACCACCAGGTGAATTTCTGACTGAAGATGACACATTTTCCCGCACTTCAAGAATCAGATTTAAAAATTTAGCCAGAGGCTCTAGATAAAATGATTTTGCTGCTCTTCAAAATATAAGAGTTAACTAAGTACAATAACCACAGAAAAGAGAGATGTGCAAGATCCTCTACTCTATGTGCCCAACAATGCCTGCAGATTTTTCAAATCTTTCATCTGATCCAATTTTGAATGAACCACATGATATCTTTTACCACATTTCCACAAAGTAGAAGAATTTTAGCACTGTATTATGTTTTAAAAAAAAAGTAGCCTACAGATCTCTACCTTACTTTCACCTCATTAGTCCTCACTAAACTTACCTGTGGAGCAACATATAATAAGCAGAGTTAACAATATGCACAATGTCACACACAGCAGAATTAAAGATCAAACTTCAGCAAAGCGTTCGGTATCTTTTTAAGAAGCAGCATCCACTAACAAATAGAGAAATTGTATTTTAAAGCTGTGACAAGAGCAAAAGCTTCAATCCTCTGATACATAAAAGTTAGACTACTTTCACTATACAGTGCTTAGAGACTCCCGTGATGAGAGCTGTGTAATACTCAAAGCTACGCAGTGCTTGGCACGTGCTTGGCACTTGATATCAGAGAGGATAACCAACTATCTGCCACAAGTTGCAACCTAATCAATAAACAGGGTGTAAGAGATGGAAGCATGGGTATAACAAGAAGACAAGGCTTATCAAGAAATTATTTTGAAACCAGTA
Source organism: Charadrius vociferus (assembly GCF_000708025.1). Lineage (NCBI taxonomy): Eukaryota > Metazoa > Chordata > Aves > Charadriiformes > Charadriidae > Charadrius > Charadrius vociferus. The sequence continues at coordinate 7,558,021 of NW_009648925.1, read as the reverse complement.
TCCTGAGTATTTTACATTTGTACACGTATTTCTCAAAGCATCATTTGCGCTTGTGCCTGGGAGACAGGGCATAAATCTGCAGTTGATGCCTTAACAGCAACATTTCCTCAGTGCTTTTATTAGCCATGGGGCTCTTCCTTCGCTACATTAGAGACAAAGAAAAGATAAAGACAGATCAGAAATCTCACAGAATAAAACTGCAACGTTGACTTGTGTTGGTAGCACCTGTGCTAGTCTGCATAGCAAACTACAGGTATGGAGACAAGGTAGCAGGGGCTAAATACCAGGTCTCCGAAAGATGTATTGTGGCTGGCAGCCAGGTACTCAGGTTCGTGGTACTGTGTCTCCAGTGCCAACAATAGCTCAAATAACCTAGAAGGGGGATGTCAAGGCATGTTGCAAGCACATCTTTTGCTGTGTAGACAGAACCTGAGTAGTCTGATGTTTTTACATTCATCCCCTCCCAAGCCCGGGCAAAAAAAGAATTTTCCATGGATGATCAGCCCATGATTTTCAGTCACCCTTTCCTACCTAACCCCTCTGTTATCTTGCAGTTGGGTCTGCAAATAGCTTTAATGAATTTACCAAGTTCACAACATCGCTCCTTACAGAATGCTCGATCTAGGCGGAAGTAAATATTAAAGCGGTCAGAATGAAAACTGCAGCTTTAACTTTCTCCTGTGAAATTATTTGTTATAAACAGCAAACATTAACATTCACACAAAGCTTTGCTTTTAAATAAACGCCTACTAGAAGGCCTACAGCTTCCTATGTTGCCATCATGTGCAACAACTAATACAGATCTCAGTCCACTATTGATTCTTCAGATCAACGCCTATACCAATACCAAGACAGCCAAGGGATTCCTGCCCTAACACTTAAGATATTGCTTCCATTTTCCACTTGCCTTTTCCAAGCCCATCACTGTGAACACATAACCCTCCTCCTCAGACTTGCTCTTCTATTGACACCAGAATCAGGCTATAAACATCTGCAACACTACCTCATTATTTGTTCCCAGTAGCTCCTTTACCTAAAAGGATCCAGGCTGTCGCTGTGACAAACCACTGCTTCTGAGACTATTTCTGGTTCACTTCTCTGCTTGTATAGATCTTTTGTCTCCCATTTCAGATTTTGGCTATAAGCTTAACTGGAGAAGAAGCCATCATCTTAGCATGCATTAGCACATCACTTGATCAAGGAGACTTGGTTCATAACTGGAATTCATGGCATGTGTAATTGATATAACTACTTACAACAATCTATTACATAATGGTACACCTCTATAGAAACAATGCACCAACAGATCACCAGTTCACTCAAGATTGTTATTAAGGAAGAATAATAATTTCACTTTTAAAAATGGCACAGTGTGTAACAGCCACTTCCATACTTACAAAAACTGAATTGAAATTCCAGTTTTCTTCAGGTTAGCAATGATAATTTCCAGCTGATCCTCACTGACAGGACTGCTTAGGTCTGTAAACAGTTCAATGTGTCTCTTCTCAAATTTCTTTCCTCTTAAAATACAAAAAGAACATTTACATATATTGGAAATATTATCTAGAAGGCCTTTGTCCAATTCTTTCCTTACAAATTGAAGCTTTACCAAAGTAATACACTTAAAATAAACAAACCTACTTGGTAGAACTTGGTCTATCATTACTCATTATTTATGGTAAGTTCTTATCTTTATGATTCCCCCTACTTGCTCCTACCCCCTAAAATTGAGGGCTCTAGCCCTGTGACTGTATAAATCACTAACTACGCATAAATTAATGGAATTCTGCCAATTTTCACCAATGCAGATAAAATGCTAATAAAATATGTTAGGTTGTTTATTGATTATAGTGTATATTTCCTTTGCAGCTGTGTCTGTCCTTGTGAAAATGGAAAATGTATTTTAAATTAGCGTTGCTGGCGGGGTTTCCATTCTAGTAAGGTAATTCAGTAGATTCATTGCATAAGATGGACTTTAAAGCCAACTTAATAGGCTAAAAAGTAGTAACAATAAACACCAGAAAGTTCCACCAGCAACAGAACAAACTTCAGTTAAACGGCTATAGTTTTAATCTGGACAGGCAAGCATATGGGTGATTTTCTTGAATTTTTACCCAATACTATTTTCCTCAACTGAAGGTAAACTCCATATCAAAGGGTTTGGTGTATAAAAGCAACTTACAAAGTAACAAAAGCAGCTGGTCCATAGGTATTCCAGGCTATACTGACAAAAATGCAGTGATTTGAATTCACTACTCAGTTTTAACTGTTAAAATTGATACAGCTTTCTGCACTGATTAGACTTTATTCATAAAAACACAAATTGCATTATTGTCTAGTCTTCTGCATTCACAATTAAATCATATAATCTATTTATCAACAAGATGAATCTCTGTTTTGAGAGAAAGTAAGGCTATCTTCCTTGCCCTGGACCACCAGTCCACTGAGTCTTGGAAACAGTCGTATTTCGAGTCTAAGTACACTGATTGACAACTTCATAACACTTGTGTCAACATTTCTTTCAGCTTAAACAGTGTTTTTTCCTACTGCATATTTATCTCCCACAGCCTGCATATTTAAAAACAGCCACGGTATGTCCAACAGCCTTTAATTTGCTAGGCTGAACAAATTCACCTTTCTAGTTCTGTTTTCTTTTTTTCTTTGTAAAATATGCCATTACCCTTACAAATTTGGTAGCCCTTTTCTAGGCATTTTAACATCTGAATTAATGTTTTTTTGAAAATAGATCACACTAAGTGAAGTCTTTGTGCCCTGTACAATGGCATTAATATTCTCATAAATCTACTGCAAAGTTCCCAGTTGTGTCAGAAAGCTCTTAGATTGTTTGGAAAAGCTAGTTCTCTCCTGGGGATTCTTCAGGGACAGACTTCTGTAGTGGGGTGTTTGTTTTTGGTTTGTTTTTTTTTTTAAAAAAAAGCACTTTCCATATTTACACAATACTAGAAGTGTAATACCAACAAGAAATCAGATAAGCTCCAAAATGCAAGGTCAGAATTCTGTAAAAGATTTTGGGTTACACACTCACAGTGTTTCATTCTGAAGCAGGTCCATACACACAATAATTGCATCCAGAACTAAGCTAGTTTAGGAAAAATCTCATTTAGAACATGAATCATGTCACAGAAGTGTTTTTCCTATGAAACAACCTTGTTTTCACTCTCCCCCAAACACTGACAAACATGCATATTAGTTAACAAGCCGACAATTTTTTGAGACAAGTACTCTTCAAATATCTACAGTGCAAGGGGTTCCTATATAACTTTTCTGTTTTGTCATCTTGTCTCTTCCCCATTTATCTGATGCCACAGTAAAAAGACTGCTTAAGGGCTCGATCTTTTAACTGCCAATGAGGAGGCTCAAGACCAATGAAAGGGAAATCTAGTCTTCACAATGTTACTTTGAATCCACAAAAAAAAATTATATATATATTTTCAATACATGATATCATCTTCTCATGCAAGTTTTCCTTCAAAATACCTGCATCCGGCAATCTCTTGATAGTTTCTTCCTTGCCACAATTTTCATTGGGAACATATTTTTACCACTGCACACAAACCTGCCCACCCACTGAAGAAGGACCATGACGCTGCTTCTGCTACGGTACAGCTGACTGGCTGCACACTTTTCTGAAACAGCTCTGACAGTCTGAACAGAGCTCACAACAATCATTTTATGGCCAAAAAGAGGGAAGACAACAGGGGAAGTTAGAACAGTATGCAACCGAAACACAGAGGGATGCTATATAGATTGCCCTCTTTTAAAACTCTTACGCAGCTAACAACAGAATACATTCAACATGAACAACATTCAAAACAGCAAGTGACGTGTAGCAATGTTAGCAATGCTTTATATAGAAATTAATCCGATAAACCTCTATTCTGCTTTGGCTGGCTTCTGGTACTTCGGCTGACGTATTTCGTAAAGAATATTTTTATTTGACAACAAAGTATACACCAAGTTCTGCAACACTATTTTTAAAAACACATGCATTATTTGAGGCCTAAAATTATGTTATTGCTATCTTTGTGCTCTTTAGTTATCAGAACACTTCATAAAAGCAACAATTGCTTAAGGCCAAGACTCCATCTGCTAGCCTAAAAGAATATCAAAAAGTAGCTAATCTGCTTTTGAACAAACTTACAAACACAAATTAGCTGAATTCTCTTAGCAGTTAAAACTTTGGAAGCAAATCTGAGCCCCTTTCACAACAATAACTTCTGTCTCCTATGTAGCTGCATCAGTTCAAGAAGCGCTCTACAATGAAAGGATACAGTCTGCATGTTCAGAGTCTGGTTTAATCCCATCTTGAATGTCTTCCAGCAGATCAAAATCTGGTAGCATTAATGACCTATGTACAGTAATGTTTTGGTATTGATCCCCACTGGCAAGGGCATTCCTAGTACCACCCGTGCCAAACAAAACTACAGCAACTTCATCTTTACTCTCAGCAAAAACCTGGAAACAGAAAATACAAAACACGTATAAAAACACAGGTAGATTCATGCACATTTGTATTAGGTAGACTTGAGCAAGATCAACTAATTTTGAAACAGTGTGCAGGAGATTTACTTTGCAGTGCAGGGGATTTACTTTGTCTTACTTTTTCAGTGTTATCCTACCAAAATGTAACCTTATGGACAGTTTACTAATTTAGATATAATTAAACCAACAAGACTGACATAAGGCTACCTGAGATAAAACAAGTAAAACTGTCTGACTCAGTCCCTGAAATGAGTTTTCAATATGGTAAATCTTAAGGTTATTGAAACGTTTTAGAGAAAGAGTAACTTTTTTCCCCGTAAAAGCTTCTACTGCCCTAAAGAAAAATAGTGACCAATCCAACTGCCAAATCTCTACAAAAGTACAGCTGAAACAAAGAGCTCAGTTACTCATGCATAAAAACAGACTAATTCTTACTCATTTCTCATTTGTTTCAATTATTAGTAAATGAGGAAAATATTCCACAGATGTCATCATTTCCTCTCCCTTTTTAACAGGTTTTAATCTCATATAAAATCACATATACCTGTCGCTGCACAAACTTTGTCATAACCTTCTTGGCTTGTTCAAGTGAAGATTCCTCACCAGAGGCAGAATAGCTCATTGTAAAGCCTACATCCAGGCACAGCACTATGGCTGCCTAGAAAGAAAAGACAATACTGAATAAGAATGTAAAAGAGCCAACATAAGCATAATTACTTGAAAGGGTTAGTTCAGATCCTTGAACATAAAAAAACCTAAAAATCCAACTACGTCAGTATTGGTTTCTTTTACAGTAACGGTTAATACAAGACGATGGTGGAGGACAGAACCAGTACAACTGCACTGAACTGAGAATCATTTAATCCTATACCATGGTTCCAGGCATCTCAATGGAAAACGCAAATAATCCTATGTTACACAATAATCTGTCAAGAGGTGCAATTTCTACTCAATGCTGTAAACATATCAGGGATTAAGGGCTCTTCTACACTAGGAAATAAAACAGATATTTCAGTTGACAACTATCAGCACAACACAAGGTGGAGATACAAGCTTATACAGCTACATCCATTCCTCAAGGTAGCCTGCAATAGCTGCAGACCACTGTTTGGTCTAACCCAAGAACATAAGAATGACTGCACTCCTACGGCTTCCAGGGAGATTCAGAACATTTGTTGCTACTGGAGGTGCCTCTGCAGTGAGCACCAGCGCCTGCAGCATGCAGCTATGCTCTTAATGCCTCAGAAGGATGAATTCTGATTTCGATTTAGGGACTTAAATCGCATGAGGTAGTATATGCATGTGCATTTCCAATCACTGCTTTAACTTATCTACATAAAACAGTGCCCAAGTCTTCCCCTTAACTGATTTATAAACTAGCATATGAATAAAATAAAATTGCTTCTTGTGAGCTCTGTTGTTCAACATTTATTAATAATGAGTATTACCTCTAGTGTGTTGCCCATTCAACTGTTTTTGCTAAGTTCCTCTGAAGTTCCTCCACAGACTCTACTTACCTTGATTAATCTAAATAATTTTACCATCCAGCTGAATGAAGCTACAAGAGGAATTCAGCAAAATTATGTCCTGCATCTTCAAGGACACTGACAAAAGGCCAGATCAAATTTATTGTCACTGATTAAACCAAGGTTCTTTAAATACACATCAAAATCTTGCCTGGTGGACAGCCAGTAGCTTAAGTTACACTGCATACAAAAAAATATTGTTTGCCAGAACACAGGAAGGTTAGGTATTACCTAGTTTGGAGCCAGTCACCTTGTTTTAAAATACAAAATACATCCAATTCTCTACAGAGTGAAGCTGCTAAAAGGACGCGGGCAAAAAATCATGAGATTGAGAATCAAGCGACACGAGATGCATAGTCTGCTTTTGCAAAACAAAAGGGATGAAGAGAAAGAAAAGGTGTTGGTCAAAGTTCTTTTGCATATGACCATGCAAATAACTCCAAGTACCTTTTTAAACATCAACCAAGAGAATCTTTTTGTCACTCAAATAGATATTTCTTAATATCAAGTTTATAGGAATAATTTGTCCAGATCAGTTGCCTAATGCTCTGTATTAGCAGCTCTCAAACTACTTTCTTATCCTCCACCTTTTCATAAAATACATTCTGCATCTCCCCTGTCATTTTAACAAGCACTGGTTTAATTCCCTGCATTCTCCCAGGACAGGACAAGGCGAAGAAAGAAAAAGGCTGAGCAACAGGGCTCCACAAGACATCCAGCAGGTTATACTCTGTCTCAGCAGTCTGTTCCTCACTCTGCCTTCACTAGTGGCTTCCCTGGGAGCCAGGAATTAATGCCTCTGAGGCAGCCAGGTGTGCAGAAGCTTAGAGTGGAATAGAAGCAGTAACTGAGGCTGCACTAGGTTCTCACAAGAGCCTTGTTACTGCTCACCTGCCACAGTTCACTGAGGAATTACTCTACCAGCATCAGCAACTGCAGACCCTCAGCTTGTTGCTCTCCTGTCTCAAGACACACAACGGCTGGCAGCTGAATGAATCCTGTTGTCCAAAATGGGTAAAATGCTCTTCACAGCTCACAAGATGACAGCAAAGAAACCAAACAAGCACAGGAGTGAAGACCTGCTGTTTTGCTTAAGAGAAAATGATCAAGCATCAACCGCTAACGTGCTCTTCTGGAAGGCAGCAAACTCCAAGCTCAGTGCCTAGCCAGGTGCGTGGAATTCTCCTTCAGGAAGAGGGCAGGTCTCTCTTGGTAATCTTCCTCTGTTATTAGCCTCTGTGCATCTCACTGAGCATCCACCACTGCCATTTTCAGGTGCAGAATACCAAGTGACACTTTTAAAATGCTCAGCATATGTGACTGCAGGACAACATTGTCACCCCTGAGCTAACATCAATCTGCTTTGCTCAAGTGCTGATAAGAGTGCAAATGGGACCCACGTCTCAGTGCTGAAGCTAGTTACAAAAAACTAAGAGAGACTTGGCTACAGCAGCACTTTAGCCTGCAGCATAGGCAAAGCCTGTGTTTAACAGATACTAAACTGCCCCGTATCAGAAGAGACCTTAACGCAGCTTTCACCAACAGGGCTCCTTAAACACACCAGGCAGACTGTATTTTTAACAGGGCAAAACCATCTCTACTATTATTAGCCAGGCCGCCTGACGGCAGTAAACCCAATTCGCTCAGGTGGGTATAAGGCACGTCTAGCTCACAGGAGGGCACTACCGGAACACACACACACCCCCCTCCGCCTTCCCTCCCCGCCGCGGTCGGGCCCAAGCGGGCAGCACCCCCTCCATGGCAGCCCACCCCGGAGGCACGTCCCCGCCACACCGAGCCGGCGGCGTGTG
>NW_009648925.1:7537136-7549725 GCF_000708025.1 Charadrius vociferus | reverse complement strand
AAGTACAAGGCTGCCCTGGGCGGACTTGGCTCAGGTCCCTGAGGAGAGGCAGCAGCAAGACATGTCTCTGGGGCCAGAGAGGCCCTCCTATCCTCTCCTGTCTCCAGGCACCTCCTGGCTCACCCCATCTGTCACCCACCCTCAGGGCCCATCCAGCCTCCTCCTCTCAGTGCCCCGGAGTTCTGGAGGACATACCTGCTGAGGGAGCAGCCATTCCCCTTCCCCACCTGGACTGGGCTTTGGGCTGGATGGAAGCGTCTCACAAGTCGCATTCTGCCCATTGATCACCAGTGGGACAGGATTATTTAATTAAGCATTGGCACAACACTAGCTTTCTCCCAGCATTAACAACAGAAACAATGTCTGAACCAAAATACATTCAGGCTGTTTGGTGAAACTAAGCTTGCTTATTTTTAAAAAGTCCAAGTATACTAGATGCTATATCACATGTATCTTGGCACCTGTTAGGTATTAAATCGTGAGCAGAGATACACAGAGAATGGCAAATATTTCATCACACGTATTGATTACTTCTTGTTCTGCATTACCTTCCCTGTAGCCTTTGAGAATGTCATTATCGGTGTTGTTTCTATTCTCAGTGTATCTCAACCACATTACTATCTGTAATTATTCTCAAAACAGAGCACAAAGTGGTGATACTAGTATAGCTACAGAAAAGTAAATCTCACCTGAACACTTCAAAAACCTTGAAGCAGAAGACCGACCCTTCAAACGCAAACATTTTATTTTTATATTGAGTGATGTCAGAAGACAAAAATCCCCTTCCCCTGCTTACTGCATTGGCATGCTTTGGCAATATTGGTAATCAAGGGACTCTCTCTTCAAAGCACTTTGCCTATCAAAGGCACAGGGCAGCTCGGCAATGAGACAAACATTTTATGGGAAACCAGTAGACAAAAAACGCAGTCAGCAACTGCAAGAGAAAGCCATGTGTTGCCTTCCTGAATGTCTCTAAGGAGATTTCAGATTAATCAGCCAAGGAAATCAGGTCTGTTTACTATTATTATTATTATTGTTCCTGGTGTTATCTTAGTCCCTCGGAGTGCTTGCCACAGACCAAAAGCCCCACCGTGGGCTAGCAATCAGGCAATCCCCCACCCCTAATGATTCCTGGCATAGCTTGCAGTCTAGGTGTAACACAAGAGATGTGCACACCCATACACATAAATGGGAAGGACAAAGAAATAAGAATTGATCAACTTCATCAGCAATGGCTTTTCACGCACCAGCAGAAAAGCATTTTGCACGGCATCGTAATCAATTAACATTTTATTTTTATGCCAGGGTCGGGAAGTAAAACCTCAGCCCTGACTGCTGGCACAGAATATTGACACAAAACCCTTCATAGTCCTCTCCGAATCCTTGATTTGACATGAAAGCTGAATGCCAGGCTCTGGTCCAAACTCTCATAGCTAGAGCAATAATTGCAAACATTACTCAGAGAAACCCAATTTGGGTGTGAACTAGGAACCTCTGCTTTGCAGGAAGGTTGGTGTGCCCAGCCCAGGTACAGTACCCTGTTCCTTTACAAAGTCTGAGTAAAACTAAAGACACCTGTACCCATGAAACTCCATCTGTGATCTTCCTATCCATTAGCTCTCAGTCTGGCATAAATGGGGTCTTACAACTCTCTCAGCAAAATACACAAACATTAAACCCAACATTCTCCCCTTCACGCTGCCAGTTTCCTCAGAGCTATTTTCACCGTGCAAAGAAAAACTGGCTAATCATTTCTGAAACAAACTTTAAGCCCTATTTCCTTCACAACTCTACACAGAGCTCCCTTATAGGTAATCATCAGATCTGACTAATCAGCTCCATCTGGGGACACTGGGGCTTTGTTAGCCTGGATTAAGACTTGAAGATCTTTGCTTGTAAACACTTGCCAAAAGATGCTTGTGATTAATTGCCCATTTCAGAATGTCGGTCTCTGGGTATAAATAATAAATATATGACATCTCAGAGGACTCGGCATCCAGGGTGATCAGCTGTAATCTCATTTGCAACAAAGTGAGTCAGACCTCAGTCCCAGTGAGGGTCTCACTCATTGCTCTGCCTACTCCTTTTCTGCTTACTTCTCTTCCCCCAAAAAACCTAAGGCTGGATTGAATAAGCATACTCTTGGGAAGTAGCAGTGAAGGGCCTGCCTCACATTTAACTTCACTCGATGCCTTTATAAGGCAGCAAGGAAAATGGTTGCCCTGTTTTCTTACAAGAAGGAATGTATTGCCCAGAGAGTTGCAGCTGGGCCCCAGCTGCTTTGGGCAGCTCTGAGCAAATGTCAATGGCTTCAGTGTAAAAGCAGAGAGATGACTTGGCCTTTCTCTCTCTCGGAGCAATTGCCCACAGGGTAAAACTTTGGATAAGTGCCTGGTGGGAAGAGGAATACAATGGCCATCTGGGATCTAGCCCAATGGTTTTATTGAAATAGATACATGAAGCAGAACTTTTCCACTTTTCCGAAGAATTAACTTTGCAACCATTACCTATTCTTTGCCTGGGTGCATATGTAGACATGGGCACTAACTGCACACTGAGGAATTATGAACTTAATTTCTTACAGAGAAACCGGAACCAGGACAAGGGGTAACAAGTTATAAGAGTATAGTGACTCCAGGTGTGTCCTGCCAGCCGCATTGTAGCTCAGGGGGTCCCCAGCTGTGGCAAATGCATGGATCACAGCTGATACACAAACTACTTCAAAGAAGCACACCCACACCTCCTAGTCCTACCCCACCACAGAGCAGAGAATACTTCAGAAAGGGCTCCAGAAATCCTCCCGCACAGAGCTGAGAGACTCTGAGGCCCCACATTCATAGTTCCTCTGCCAAAGACAGCGTCACTGTTGCTGTTCCTCCACACTGCCCCACACCCAACTGCTGAATTTACAGCCTCCTCTTTCTCTCTGACCGGTCCCTTTCTCTTCTCCAGACTATGCAGCTAACACACATTTCTCAGGCAGAATAAAACCTTCCACTGGATGTAATACACCAGCAGAGACCTTATTAAGTACCACAGCAGAGAGGGAAAGCACAAAGTTACAAGCCAACTCTGTTTACAACCCCTTTTCCCCATGTTGTATTTACCTTTTTCACCTTGAGAATCACATTCCTGTAGCAAGTACATACTGTCCTGCAGAATTGCTGTCCATCCAGTAGCTCTGCCACGTGATGGTCTTTATTCCTAATGAACAGAACAGCACATTTGCCTAACAAGTTGTGTCCTGTTTTTTTCCTCTTTCAGACCAACCATTTATAAAACTTACAATGATCATTTTTTAGTTCTAATCTTCTCAGCCTGCCTAACAAGTTGTGTCCTGTTTTTTTTCTCTTTCAGACCATTTATAAAACTTACGATGATCATTTTTTAGTTCTAGTCTTCTCAGCTATGGTGCTTGCAGTCTCTCTCACTTTGGTGTTATTTCCAGACTTCATAAGCTCATTTTGTCTTCAGCCAAGTCATGAAGGAACAGTGCTCAGTCCAAGAGGGCCACCCTTGGGAGAAACTACTAGACACAGCTCTGTATATAACATTCTAGCTGCTTTGGAGCTACTATATCATACATCAAAACACACAAGAACTTCCTAGCATGCTTATGAGAATGTCACTTAGAACAGCATCAAAGCTATATTAAAATCAAGGTAAACAATAACTATCCAAAAAGCCTGTTTCTGTCACAAAAAAAAAAAAGGTGGTGGGGGGGTGTGATTTGACACCATTTATTCTTTAAAAGGACCCCCTGGTTTTCCTTTTACCTGTTATCTTCTGAGCACCTATACATAGTTTAATTATTTATTCTTCTAGTTTCCAGTAACCGAAGCACAAATACTCCATAACTCTCTGACATCTTTGCATTCCCTCATCCCTGTTTAGAAGTAAATGATGTATTTGTAATCTCACCCACCTTTCCAAGGAAAATCAGTCATGCTCCTGAGATTGCTTTAGCCAGTTTTATATTTGCTTTGGATGAACTTCACCTGGCTCAGCTGATTTGTAAACATCTCCACTGTTTAAGCACACTCTGACTTTCCCTGTTTTATCTCAGATCACTTTGTGCTGCTGGTGTTAATTGTGTTGCTGCCTGATTGCAGGTGACCTTTGTAGACAGTCTTCCACAACTGTCAGTTATTTAATTAGCTGAGAAGGCAGAAGCATATGTTGTGAAGGCTTCAGCCCAGCTCAAACCCATGTAGCTGTCAGGAGGAGTCTACATAATGGAATTTCATTTTATTTCTTTAATGTGTTTTTCTTTAAGAAGTAAAGAGAACACTAAACTTGCAGAAGTCCAGCTCCAAAATGCAAGGAAATTCTGGCATTAGTGTTTCTCTTACAACCTTAACCAAGTACTTTATGTCTGTATATTATGATACAGGTTCAATTACAGAAGTAGGTACTTTTTTGTCTCACAATGACATAATCTCTTTCAATACATATTGGGATCAAATTAGGGCTGTGCACTGAAGGAGTCATAGGACTCTTGCCTCATTTGTTAGAAAAACTGGGAGACATAAAGCAAAAGAAGAAATTCTTATGATTATGGTACCTAAGTGACATTTTAAGAATTAATTCTCTGGTTTTGTTTTGCCTGTGTTCTGATTTACAAATCACCTGAACCGAAGTCGCTCACTGGTTATGCGAGTCACATTTTCTTAGTGCTCGGTTTGAGACATAGTCAGATCTGCCTAAGTGCTGAACGCTCGCAGGTGTTTGTGAAAGGAGCTTCACTTTCAACATAGAAAATGCCTCATTATGCTAAATGTTCTGAAAAAATCAGCTGCAAGGCATCTCAGAGGGGCACTTAGACTTCATAGACATTTGTAGCTTTTAAAATCCTTGTGCCTTTGTTGCCACATGTAAGTTTATCAGTGCTTATGTCACATGCTATTGTAAAAAAAAAAAAAAAAGTATTTATGTGAAATTTAGGGCACGTAGCAATAGAACAAGGGGGAATGGCTATAAACTGGAAGAGAGCAGGTTTAGATTAAACATTAGGAAGAAGTTTTTCACTGTGAGGGTTGTAAGGCACAGGTTGCCCAGAGAGGTTGTTGAGGCCCCATCCCTGGAGGTGTTCAAGGCCAGGCTGGACGTGGCCTTGGGCAACCTGGTCTAGTGGGAGGTGTCCCTGCCCATGGCAGGGGGGTTGGAACTCGATGATCTTCAAGGTCCTTTCCAACCTAAACCATTCTATGATTCTATGAAATACTTACGTGTTACAGTGGCACGTATTATTGAGAGATTGCTTTGCACTATCTGTGCAAATGGGTTTTTGGCCGCACTTTGGAATATAAGGGCAAAGCAAAATGCTGGGTTGGTTTCTCATTAAATGCTTTTCCATGCCCCACTATATAAGCTGGCATGCCAGAGAAAGAATAGCATGAGCTCCTTTGATTGAAGATTGCTTCAGATTGCAGACCTATAAGGAACAGCGAGGGATTAATTTTATATGCATATATTAAAAATTGGCACGAGATAACTTCTTAGTGTTTGTCATTGCACTTTCATGGTATGTAGACTTCTTGGGAGGCATTTCTAAGGCAGAAAAAAAAATACTGCAGCGGGCTTTTTCCTCTGTTTTTCAGTTCAGCCACTGGAGGGCAACACGATCCCAGTCACCTCGGCAGAAGCAGCACTGCGGCCTGCAGAATTCGGTAGCTGCCCTCGGGAAGCATCACCAAACTGCAGAGGAATTTCTGCATAAAGGTATGGCAGAAATCAGACAATATTAAAAAAAAAAAAATTAAAAATATTTTTACATTGTACTTTTTTTGGAAGGTAGTTTTATAAATTTCTTCCTACATCTAAAATCTATTAAGCTGTATTTCTACTTAGGATGATGTTTTCCTGAGTTATAAATCCGTGGATTAGCCAAAGGGTTTCTGAAGGAGACGATGCAAGGCCCACTCAGCCTGGTACCACGAGAGGTGAAATATTTCTCACTGCTCAGTAACTGAAAATTTGACACATATTTCTACTCTTGAAATAACTCTGGCAGGCTTTTCCAGATTAGCTGTTAAATCTGTTACAACAGATTGTTTCTTTATTACATTTTAGAGGACTATTAGCAGTGTAGGGTCTGATTTTCTTTAAAATTAATAGAAATATTTAGGCTCAGTTGAACTCCAGAGCACTTGGGATCCTGGAGAGTACCAGAGAGATCACGTCTCATATGCTCGCTTTGAGGAAAGCACCAGCCCAGCAAACGAGTAGCAAATAGTGTTTGGAAAAAGTTATAGCCAGTGTTTTAGGAAGAGATAATAAGTACAAAATAAATGCCAATAAAATGAAATGGTGTGTTAGAAACTGGGGGAAAATGCCTACTGCATTGTAAGATACAGCAAAACAACAACGATTTGCCTAGAAATCTTGTACTGGCTGTTGCTGTTTCAGATTGGATTATTGCAGAAGCAGAATCTCATCCATTTTGTTCTCCACGTGCTCTTGGTTTCACAGTCTTTATCTCACCTCTCTCTCTGTGCAGTAAGTCTTTGTTTGCAGCCATTAGCATTCCAGCTGTGTTTTCAGCATCTCTGGAAAGCACTTTCGTGCAGCGGGATTGTTCTGGACAGCCTAGCTAGGATAACTCACTGCGTGAAGGATTTGCTTTGTGGATGCAGAAGGATAAGCCTTTAGTATCCTCCCTGTTTCATCCTTCCTCCACCAGCATCATGCACGTATGCACGCACGCACACATGTACGCTGGCTAGTGGTCCTGTTTAATCCTTATAGCACAGGGATTTGTTCCTTATCCATCCAACCGGCCTGCGGGAGGGGATGGGGAGAGTGTTCAGCTGCCAAACAAGGCTCTTTCGAGCTGGGAGAGGGGATCCCATTTTAAATCCCTATTTGTTTGCTGCACCTGGAAGCAGATTGAAATCAGACTGCAAGAATGGAAGTTTGGATCTTTAGAGAAATATCCGCCTTAATGCACTGTTATAATGGAGCATTGCAAACACGGAGGATGGGACATCATGTTTTAAACCTTTTAATTCTTGTGAGTTCCCATTTTGTGCAGCTTTGGGAGACAAAGGAGCAGTGTGAAGCAGAGAGGTGCTATTTGAGAGGAGAGAAGAAGGGATTAAGTTTGATTTTTATTTACGTAAATTGATGCCAACCCATGGCACTAGCAAATACATGATAATGCCAGGTGTAAAGGCAGGGGAAGAATAATTTCATGTTTTCCCCGTCAGTTATTTTTTGCAGGAATTCCTTGGAAGGAAGGGAGTCATCAGGATGACAACTGCTGATTTCTGCAGGGTTTTTTTGTGCTAGACAAGGCAGATGTTCAAATTTTTATAACTTTCTATTGAAATAAATTACAAATCTAGCTGTCAAAAGAGACTTGATTTTAGGGTGGAATCAGAGCCTCAGAGCAATCCTGCTGTAATTGTGGGGCTGGCTGAAGTCACCACTGCCAGGTGAAACTTTTGCCTGAGGGCCTGTTTCAGTATTAAAATTAACTGCTTCAGCAATGTGTAGTCACATTGTAGAGGAGTCAGTATTGTTGTCTGCTTTTAGTCACTGGTCACTAAAGGTAGCTCTACCAACACAGATTTGGTGAGAACTGAGATGTCATTTAGTGATGACACTACATGTGCCCTGGGATGATACTGCTTACTATATTAAATATTTCACTTTTTTTTTTTTTTTTTTTTTTTTACTTCATGCAGATACTAGGAATTATTTCTGCTCATTTCTTATGTCACAGGGGAGCTCATTTGAATAAATTAATGAAAGTTAAAATTGCTTGTGTTTATTAGTTCTGCATGCAATTTTTACATAGTTAAAACGTTAAGGAAAATCTCCATTATGATGGAAGGATATTCTAGTAATTGCCTGTGATCATAAGAGCGGCTCGCTACAAATACATTTAAATATATCATAGCAAAAGACATTAGAAGTTGACACTTTCATAGTTTAGGACAAGTAATGTATTTTAGAAAGAAAGACTGAACAAATGGATTGCTCTCCTCAGGCAAACTACCCCAGGAGCTGTTGGATTCATGCCTGGCATTGACACTGAAAAAGCCATTCAGTTTACTTGCGATATTTGGGGTTGTTAGGATCACAACTGCAGGGGATTCAGATAACCAGGCTAGAATAAATTAAGCTATATTTGTCTTATACCACAATGAGACAGCTTGCTGTTATTTTGTAGTAGAAATAATTGATTCACTTACCTTATCACTGGAGAAGCAGAAAGAATGTGGCGTACATGTGAAGACACCTTGAAATATATTGGTCTTAATATACATTGCTGATGAAGGAACTTGCAATACACCAAGCCCTGAGGGAACATGTTGCCTTTAAGGTGGGTTTTTATCCTATTTACCAGGCAGAACATACTATCAAATTCCATAGTTATCCTTTTTTATCTTGTGAAGTTAAATTTCCGGCTGGAAGAAATGGTTGGGAAAAGGAGTCCTAAGACAGAGGGATCACATCTGGGCAGAAACTTTGTATCTTAGAGGGCTCCAGGTCAAATTCACCCATGGCAGACCGAATTTCAATGGACGCAAACAACAATGGATTTTAGCTGCTCTATTTAGGGGGGGGGAAGTTTTATATTTTAGCACGCTAAAAGCAAGGGCATTTTTTTGAACACAGGCACAAACGCATTGTTGGCCTGACTCAGGTGTTCTCTTTAATGCATTCTGACAGACTTCAGCTACCATGTAATGACAAGAAATTAGGGAGACTAAAAGTTAAAGGAACTGGGTGACCAGAGGGGATCCATGAGCCCCTCAAGCCTCATTTCTCTGGGCTGCCTGTTCAAATGCACATTTCACCTGCTTATGTGCAAGGATGCTTAGGGGGCTTTTTGAAGCTCATGCCATTTTACCGTGTTACCAAACGCACAAACCCTCACTCATCATTAAGTGGCTGCCTGTTGGAAGAGAAATCATGCTTTAGTAGTTAAGACACGCAAACATGATGTCCCTTCTAATTTGCCAAATTAATTGAAAAGTTGCGTTTCCAAGTGGATTAGCCCCCTTTTATAGGTAGTGGTGTTTGGAAAAGGTCTGGATTTGCTTCAACCTCTCTCTCTTTTTTGTGAGTTCCCATTTCCATACAGGGAATAAATTTGGATAGACTAATCTACTCAGAAATAAATCCACGTTAATCTAATGGCCTTCACATCAACAAGTCTTTGGAAACAAGCAGGAAGGGCACTGATCCCACAGATAATTCACTGCCTGGGACAAAAAGGGCTTGCATAAGTTTTGAGCAAAATTGTGTCCACGAGAGGGCAGGAATATGGGCTGTGCATCCTTATTTTCTCTCTTTAATGCTAGTGTAATTGCATGCTTCAGTGCGCAAGAGCAGATTGGAGTAGCTTTTCTTAACTAGTTGCAGCTTCAGAAAGGTATCCCTGGGGATGGCCACATGGATCCACGGAGCAGCCCCTGCTGATAGTCTTAGAGTGAGGATCTTGCAGGATCCTGGCCTCAGGATTCAAATCACTGGCCTGAGGGATTAGAACGGTAATTTCAAGAGACTAATTGTGGTTAAAAGCACAGTTCACGCTATGACTGTTCAGTTCCCAAAGAAACTGAATGGGATAGACAAGTCAGCAGGCAAAATTAGCACCTTCTCTTCCCCTGGTGAAATACATGGTGCAGTCATACACGTGTGTTTCGCCCGGTGCAAGAGTCTTCAGTAGGAGTCTATCCCACTGTTAACCATTATGTTATAAAATGATTACCTTGTATGCCAAAGGTGAGAACTGCAAATGTTAATGAGCTAATTCTCTGGGCCCTCTACCTCCATCGCACCCTGCCACACCAGGAAGCCGAGTGTCCTTCACCAGGTTCTTCACTGGAGGTGGGAAGTCCCACACATACATCCACCACGCAGGCAATCCTATTCCCTGGGCAATGTTTGCAGCAGGCATCACACCAATAGCATGTTCCTGGTATTTCCAGCTGTTGTGCTGCACATGGCACTGCCAGTTTGAGGAAATCACCTACAGGGAGCCTTTCTGCTTGAAGATTTGTTACAATGAAGCTGTGCCAGCCCTCAGCTAGGAATTTTGTTCAAGTTTTTCAAAGATCCACATCTCCTTCTTAGAGGAAAGAAAATGTCAAATAAGTGTTTGCCCTGCGCTAGCAGGAGGGTAGGACTGTAGTAAGAATGTGTGGGAGTGCACCGAGGGTGTCATTTAATATTTAGACACCTCGAAGAACTGTATTGGTGGAATCTCCTTTGACTTGTCACAACAGAGACATGCCTGGAGTACTTAGGGGTTGTAAGAAATCCTCCCAGCACAGCTGTAAATAGCAGCTCCAAGTCACAGACACACAGACCATATTTGTAGAGTAAATGTACTTCATATTTTGATATGGAAACGTGTCCCTCCCTACAGATTCCTGGGGCTAAAGCCAAACCAATACCCAAGGTGTGAAATTAAATTAAAAAAAATTTCATTTGTGCACTATGAAGTAAAAGCAAAGAAGAGCCCAGAGTTATGACAGTTTTGAATAAGCACAGGTGAACAAGAGGTAAAACTGGGACCCATTTCAGACACACTTTAAAGTGGGTCTTCAAAGATAATGATTTGTAATCAATTATCAGCATAGAATGACTGTGTCCATCCCACAGCACTGTTTTTACCACAAAGTCAAGCAGAAGCATGACAGCAGCACTCTTCTAAAGCCACAGACATCTTTATTCTCCACCCAGGCCAGCAAGGATGGGAAAAGGGAATGCAATTAAAAGTAACAATCAGCAAACATACATTATCTTTACTTAAAAAAAACATCCAGACTAGAGCAGCCAGAAACACACTCAACAATCAGAATAACTCCCTGCAGTTTGACAGTGGCACATAAGCAGAAATATACTTGTGAGTTTCTGAAAGCAAGGGTAGAAGAAGACAAAAACTTGTGCTTTTTTCTATTACAACAAGTGATTATGATTATATATTTTGCAGCAGGCAAACCACTTTGGGGGATAACGGGCGAGAGAGAAAGCTATCCAGAGTTTTGAGAAAAGTTTGAATAAAACTTTTACAAATAGCACCAGAACTAACAGGAGCAGAGGCAAGCTTGGGTAAGTGTGAAGAAGTAGAAAACATATGATGGATTGTTGCAGTATTATTCCAAAAAAGGTGGCCTCCAAATCCAGAAGCATAGCTGCCATGGAAGAGGGAGGGTAATAGGACTTCTCTGATGCTCCCTTGTGTTTACATAGCAATAAGAGGCACAGATTTGGTTTTGTCCCCACTCTGGCAGGCTGTTTGCAATCCTGAAAGCAAATCCTGCAGCTCAGCAGACTTTTCACATGGCTGTACTGTGTAATGAGCTAGTATTTATCATTCAAGCCCTCTGTAAGCTGAAGGCTCTTTGTGCTACTGACCCCAGCCTTTCGTCTATCCTTGAACAGCTGCTGTTTGGCAGTGACAGCTGAATTGGGTTTTTTCCCTCTGCAGCAATGCACACTTGCCAGCCATCCTTCCCCAAAACCCACTTGTCTGCCACATGTTGGGGCCAAGATACACAATCCACTCCTTTCACGCTAGCAGTGCCCCTCTAGGCAAAGCGTGAGAACACTTGCCAGCGGGCCTTCCTTCCCATTAACGCTTGTTAAGCATCACTTCTTCCCACCCTCCAGCCATGTGGGAGCCTGCGATTTCCATGTGGAGGAGTATTAAACAGAGTAGTTGCGCTGGGTCACTACATACTGCCAGCACTGGCATGACTTATCCTCAGCTTCTCTATTAATTCAGAGGCATATCAAGCTCCCTGACTGAAACAGCATTTCACTGCTTGAACCAGTCCCAGGCATATGTCAGCCTCTTTGAACCCCACTGAATTACCTGCCATTGCCTCACAGGTTGGGGTGTATTTTATTTTTATTCTTTTTGCTGGAAGTTGGTCATTGCCTTTAAAGACTTAGCCAGTAAAAGCTGAAAGCTGTGCATCAGGAATCAGGAAACAGAGCCTGGCTGTACCTATGGCCCAGGGAGCACCTCTGCTTTGTCAGTAAAGTGTGGGGCCAAGCTTGTTCTTGATATTTGGCTTGTACACGATTCAGTCTGTTAGTCCTCAAGCCAGTGTTAAAAGGTGGCTTTGGCTGGATGTCCCAGAAGGGTATGGATCAACAATGCAGCAGGGACTTTACTGAGTGTCAGGCCTCGAGCATCGGATGGACTTGTTTATACATCAGCAGTTCCCAGATGTCCTAACCAGGACAGCCAGCCAGTGTAGTCTTGACCTCTTCCTTGAAATGCAACACGAAGAATTAGTTCCTAATCCTAAAAATCCAGCTTCTAAATGCTTCTCTTCAGCATCCTAGAACTAGAGCAGCTCCCCCTCTGGTAGGGAAACTGGCGAAGTGAAACACCGACACAGACATGAGTGACTGTGCAGCCTGACTGACTGCATACTACGAATTATCTACCTACACACATGCAAATGGGGGGCTGCTCGGGGTTGGCCTGAGCCAGACTTTCTAGCAGCACCAGCTGAACTAGAGCACTCAGAAAATTAATCATGTTCAGACGTGTAACTCAGTCCCCATTAGAGTCCATTATACCTCTCTTTTATTTTCCTGGTGTCCTCCTTAGGCC
>NW_009648925.1:7520948-7537101 GCF_000708025.1 Charadrius vociferus | reverse complement strand
CATTTTTTTAAAGAGACAATTAAAATTTCTCCAGCCTACGGTGGCCACCTCAGCCTATTCTGGGAGCCCGCTAATATGCCATGCAAAGTCCCAAAAGGAGGGAAACCAATTATGAAAATGAGACATGAGGGGAGGATGATGTATAATCCATTGCTCTTCCATATAATTAACCAGGAAGTGTGTGGGGGATGCAGATTTCCAGAGCTGAGGCATGAACGCAGTTTGCACTGGCACTAACAGACACGGGCTCACGGATGCCCCTGTTCTGAAAAGGAAGGGCCAGAAGCTCTTCCATAACAGCAACTTGAAAAACAGAATGACCATTTCAGTGAGACCTTCCCATCCCAAGCACCATCCACTCCACTTTTCAAAATACAGATGCTGCTGGTCCACACCTGCATTGCAGTGACATGCAAACTGATTCCCTTTCTGCAGAGCAGATGTTTCTTCCCTATAATGGAACTGTTTGCACTGCACACTGAGTACAACTCCTGTAGCCTATTCCTTCCTAGCAGTGCACCTGTCAAGGGCTTAAATGGAACTGTGTCCTAGCACCTATCTTTGCACCTGCAGTCTCCTGAGGGTGGTTTGTGACAGGCCTCTCAGGTCCCCATGGACCACATTACAGAGCAAGCCCTACTCTTCCATCATCTGATGGATGTGTTTCAGGTCAGTGTAGGGCTCATGTGCCTTTGTCGGGGGCTATGCTGTCCTCTCCCAGTGAAAGGCTGGGCACAACTATTGTAGTGGTCTGTTTTTCAAACTCTGACAGTGTCTAAGTAATTAGCCTACTGGAAAGTTTGCTGCACATGTTGGAAGGACTGGAAAAGGACCCCTTCTAGGAAAACTGCAAGAACATCACATTTTGCAATTTAGCCTTCACCTCTGAATGATTTCCTAGCTCCTGAACATCATGCCCCAAGTAGAGACTTCTTTTCACTGAGTTGACAGGTCACTGTTATGTCCCATTCCCTAAAAGTGAAGTCTAACTTTACACAAGTGGACTTCTCAGCATATATCTCTGCCACCTCACAAACAGTGCAAGCCCCACAGACCTGGATTTTCTCACCATTCCCAGAAGCTGTAATTAGCTAAAACAGATGACAAATCCTTGGAGAGCCATGCACCTCCCCACCCAGACCACATGAAGCTAGCACACTTGCATTCTGTGACATTTAAAGAGCACTCCCAGCCCAATATTTTATTCATTAAGTTTGTGTTTAAATATATATATATATATATATAAAAAATCATCAGTGTGTTATTTTCTAGGTGAAAACCACTCACATATGACCAAAATAGTCAGCCAGGACGAAGGCTCAGACTGCTGAGGTCTCCACCCCCTGTGCAGAGCTCTTGCCAGAGAGACTACCTGAGATATTATCAGAATCTAGCAGCTCAACAATGCTGTATGGAGAACAATCTTCCAAACCCAGCTTGCTGCAGAGCCAGCCACAGAAGCCCTTCTCCATATCCCTGACAGCATGCCACCAGTACCCAAAGGACCATGCTACCTGTGCCACAGCCGAATACAGGCCTAGGGAAAAAGACACAATCATAATTATAATTGGGTAGAAGATAATCAAAAAGGGACAAAAGGTGATTTTGTGCCAGAAGGTCCTCTCTTCATTGTACACCAAGAAGATGTTGTACCAGGTAATGGTTCCATAGTAGAATGAAACCACAAAGGACACTACAAAAATGATGGGGAGGCAGATGATGGTCCAGAGGACGATGTGGGGTCCTCTGTCCAATCCAACATCACATTTCTTCTTCTTCTCAGGTACGTCCTCTTTAGGAGGTTCCTTTGACTTAGCCAGTTCCTGCAGCTCTTTGTCCGTTAGTGTGACATGGATGTCCACCATCTGACCCTTCTTCTTTCCCCTGGTGATTGTTCCAGTCAAGGTGACGTATCGGCTGTCTAAAGGCATGTTCCAGACACCTAAGAACACAGATAAACTCGTCTATGTTACATTTATTTTCTGAATGGATTATTTTGTGTAAATCCCCAAAGACCCCAAAGACAATTAGACACTGCATATGGAGTTATAGTTAAATTAAAAAAAAAAAAAAGATCTGCAAGAAGCAATGCAGTATATAGATTATCACAGAAGAAAATGAAAGAAGAGCTAATGAGGGAGAAAACAGGAATTCCAGATAGCAGAAATCACAAGGGAGAAGACTCCAGCATCTGCACTCGGGACAATATGTGAAGGGAAAGTGATGCAGGAGTAAGAGAAAGAGATGAGACAGACGAGACAGAGTACTTGAATAAAAAATGTTGTGCCTATTTTCTCTGGTACCCTCATAGATTTATTCCTGAACAGTGTGGACACTTGGGGTGAATTAGATGATAAACATGACTTAAGACTCTTATTCTGGAATAAGCACATCCACACTTTGAGTTATACTTGAATAGCTAATACTTCGCTTTACATTTTCACTGTATTTCAATGCAAACTAATTATCAAAGTTTAGAAAATCCTTACAAACTCTCATATAATTATATTTGCATTTTAAGGAACAACAAAGGCACCAAACAGGAAAAGTGTTGTGATGTGTGTTAAAGTCACAAACAGACTGCCTTAGTTTCCAAGTGACATTGGTTTAGGATGGTCCAAGCAGTGGTACTGGCCGTAAACTCTTCTGTGGGGCTAAAATATGCTTCCTCCTGGTCTTAATTCTGACTAGCTTGGAAAGAGGTCTTCAGAGACTCTTAAAAGGAGGCAGAGAGTTTGAAGTGGTCCACAAAAATAGAAAGGCAGCAGATAAGCCATAAGGATAGGGGTTGGGATCATTGGGGAATCTGGTGTGGCTGATGGACCAGGAGCATGCATTCACATTTAAGCCCCTCTCAGCCTGTTCTGCTGACTCACAAGAGGATTACCCGTAGGACCTGCCTCCCACACTGCTTCCCTGCAAGGCTATCCAGGACAGACATCAGAAGTGAAAGTAGCTCCAAGATGCCCCACGATGACCTTGCCAAATAATCACTCTTAAAGAGGAAGCTGGCCTGAGAATATGCAAAGAGAAGGGAACAGCAAATCCTAGATAATGAGTAAAACTCCCTATCAGAGGTAGAGCCACTAAATCCATCTGCTTCCATCCTTTCACTTAACAGGCAGTTGTTTTAGGCATGGACAGGGGCTTGATCATAGCATCACTGGCTTAAAGCATGCTCAGCATTTTTCTGGATCAACCCCAACCAGCACATACATTTAAAACTCAGAGTGCAGCAACAACCAAGGTCTGCAAAGAACTGCAGAATACACCAAATCAGCTTGTAATGCTTTATATTTCAGAGCATTTTCATGTATGAACTCAAGCTTTCTTTGCCTGCAGTTTTGGAGAGGGTTGGTGCCACAGTCACTTCCACTTGACCTCAGTGCATGCTGGCATCAAAAAAGGTTTATGGAAAGTGGGCATTCCCAGGAATACATACCATCTGCCATGGACTGACCCAGGAACTTGGAGCCTTCCTCAGATCTCCTCTCCCCTCCTTCTTCATCCGCCTGTTCTTCTTCCACCTTATTCTCATTCTCCGACCGATACACTATTATTGACTCGGGACGGGACTCTTTCTTCTTCTTTTTCCTCCGGTCCATAGTGGCTTCCCCATCAAAGGTGACAGTGCTTGCCACAGCTCTTCTCGCAGACCCACAGCGAGGGCTCTGGCTTCCAGACTTGGTCTCTTTCGGCATGGTCTCCTCCATCCCACTGCTGCTCTCAAGCACCTCACTTGGCATCTTGTAGCACTTGTTTCCAATTTAACAGCTCCTGCACTTAGAAGTTATTCATTAGACAACAGTCCCATGGATGCTTTGTTTTGGTAAGATGTCCCACTGCTGACATCCAAACTATGCACTCCATTCCCAGCCTAAAACGAGAGAGAAGGCTGAAAAAGTGTCTTTTTCTTACAAAGCAGAAAAAAATACTAGAATTTTCTTATAAAGGATTACTTCCAGCTGGTTTAAATGTCATCTGAAGAGCCTTATTACTGTCTTCAACATCAATTTTATTACACGGATACATGTTTTGTAATATTACCTAACCCTGATTCTCAGGTTCCAATTTTAAATATAACAAACGAAAGCTACTGGAAACGGAAAGAGTATTAACATTTTTGTCCCGGGTTCAGCTGGGATAAAGTTAATTTTCTTTCTAGTGATTGTTGTGTTTCAGATTTGGTATGAAAGGAATGTCAATAATGCATATTGTTTTAGTTGTTGCCAGGCAATGTTTATACCATTCAAGGACTTTTTTCAGCTTCCCATAGAAGCTGAGAAGGAGCATGGACAGAACAATGGAATGGCCAATGCCAATGGAATATTCCATACCATAGATGTCATGCTCCATATATAAATGGGGGTTGACCCTGGGGGTGGGAATTCATGATCACTGCTCGGGAAGGTGCCAATTTCACTAATTCACTGGGTGGTGAGAGTGACTTGTGTCATTATTGTTATTGTTACTGTTATTGTTATTTTTCTTTTCTGTTATTGTTCTATTAAACTGCCTTTATTTCAGCCCACAAGGTTTTTTGCCCTTTCCTTTCCCCTCCTTTTCTCCCTCTTCTCCCTACCCCTCTGGGGGGGGAAAGGAGAGACCTGTGTGAGTGGTTATGTGGTCCTAGCTACTGTCTGGGGTTAAGCCACAACACATTTATAAGAAGAGATTAAACAAGTACAGCTTACTGGGTGATTTTAACATTCCTCTGCAATGCTGGAAGCAAACAGAAGACAATAGTTTTGGCCCACATGCATGAGAATGAAGAAATGAAACCATAAACAAAAAGTTGACTGATTTAAGGGACTGCTCTAGATTAGAGACAACTGCAGCAGGAACACTGCGCTCGTCCTGCATTATCCAATATAACAGCTATATTGGTGCCAGCCTTTCTCGTTTTTGAGTGTCTTCTGATTTACTGCTCATTGCAAGGATATTACAAAAAGTAATCAAATTATGTCAAAATGAATGATGTTTCAAACCTTACCAATTTAGCATCATGTAATGCTGTCAGACCTTAAAAATACAGTATACACAGTGGATTTAAAGCAAAACTACTATTAAGATGACTTCACTGGGGAGGGAATTCGAAACCACAGCAAAGTCTTCTGATTGTGCAGGGAAAACAACCCAAATCTTCACAAATTTTTGTAACATATAAAGGCTCAGTTTCTTACTCCTCATTCAAGCAAAATTAACAGCAATATCAAGTGACACTGCTATTTGCGGGAAAGCTGCCTAAGTAAAAAACATATAATTAAAAACGCATTGAAGCAGACAAATCCTCCTCCATGAACACGGAAGACTCAGGATTAATGGTTCTCAGGCTTCATAACTGTGCCAAGTATTCATGAAGTATTTTGGTACAAATCTGAATACACTCAATAATGTTTTAACAACTCTGAAGAGCTCTGTTGAACATTTACATGAATTTAAAAGAATGCATATGACCAACAGTTAAGCTTCTACCTAGTATCTGAGTCATCTCTTTAATAGGAAACTAAGAAACACAGTTGCCATAATTTATAGCCCACACAATGCTGGGAAATTGTTTTATTTGAACAGATGCTAGAAAAAAGTTGAGCATTTTTAGATTTGGCAGTATGGTCCTGGTCTTCTTACAGATATAAGATTTTGCTAGTTTGTTTTGAAATTTGTTGCAGAATATTAGATCAACTATTTATGCTCGTACACTCAAACACACATACACTCCCCCCCCCAATTGTAAATTGTCCCACTTTAACAACTAAGACTGTGGCCAGTAGGCTCTGTGGCTTTAAAGAACTAAATAATTCAGATTATTTTTTGCATTATAGAAAATAAATCTTCCCTGGTGATCAGAAGACACATAAAATGGAATTCAAAAAAATCAAGATTCGGCACACCCCAGAAGTCAGACTGCTTCTAAATCACTCAGCAAGGAGTAGCCTCGGCTAGCTCTGCAGCACGGCTGGGAACAGACTGTTTAGATTGCCATCTGAGTTTACACCTGCTATGCGAAAATATATGCCTAAGTTTGCAGACATACTGGAAAACAGCTCTATAAAATACTACATTTATTGCAAATACTGTCCCCTCACTGCAGTGTCAAGTGTTGCACTTTAGAACTTCCTAAAAGCAACTCAGTTTAAATATTCCACTGTTGATCAAGGGAAGCAAGAACGAAGAGGGGCAGTGATGATGAATGCTGTAGCCTGGTGTAGCAAATAAGTGCAGTTCAGTGTGTGGGTTGTCCGAGATCACTACCTGTGCATTCTCCTCCCATCCCAAATTCCAAGCCTGACAAAGAATGGAGCAAAAAGAAGAAGGGAATTTTGCTCCCCTCGGGTCTCTGGGAGAAACATCTCATCACCTCCAGCCCCCCAAAAAAACAAATAAATGAGCTAACGAGAAGCAATTCCTCAATATAGTTCTTGTACCTCGTCTGCCTGAGGAATGCGGCCTTTACATCTGTTTGGAAGCTGCATGCAGATAGGCAGTTTTCTACATACCATAATATAAAAGATGAATGGGATATGCAAGAAACTTCACAGTGAAATCTGATGTTTTGCTTTCTACTTCCCCCTTTTAACTCCAAAGCAAACCATCCATTCACTTCAAAGATAGCCAGCTCTGGCTCTTAACATGTTAACATTGGCAGGACTCAGATCTCTTCACATCCATTGGAATTCTGGTAAGTTTTCCTTCAGTGTTTTTTAAAAATGCCTTTATGGGGAAATGGAATGTTTATTCTATGGAATAAACTCACTCTTTGTAGTAAATTCATCCAGGAGGTACAATAGGCTCTAACATTTTTCTCTGAGGATCAACAATAAAACTTCATGTTTTGCCTCTGTGAAATCCTAAAATCACCTGATTGAGCCTAATGAGCCCCTGAGACAACAGTGAGATTCCCCTCCCAGAGGCTGTGAAAAGAAAGCAAGCCTGGAGTCATAGAGGAGTCAAAAACATCACTGCTGGAATGATCAATTAAAAGTCTGGAGACATGGAAGTTGATTTGGGATTAGATTCCCAAAGTTCCTGGCTGTAGTTCCATGCTCAGTCCCTACTGCCTTGGGAAGTGGATGATTTGCCAGTAACATTTTAAAATAACCCAAAGCTACAGGTGAAGATTTGTGGTTGGGCTTTTTTTCTTAGAATTTTACGCAGTTGTGACCTTGGTTAAACTCACAGTAGATGATAAGTCAATGTCAGTTCTTGGACTATGCAAGCAGGAGCAAGGTGATGTTACTTTTGAATCTGGCACAGACAGGATCACTACTGGAAACCTGTGTCCAGTTCTTCTGCTCACTGGGCAGGCAGGATGCTGATTAATGACCAGAAAATGCCTATGACACCTGAATTGTTTGCTATGTCTGACATTCCCACCCCCACTACAGCAGCTAGTGCCACCGTGAGTTGCCACCAGGACTAGAAAGAAACACCTCAACAACAGGGTTATCAAGTGGTGGCAGCTCAGTTTCTTCTTTCCTTGCTCCTGAGCTGAGAAGAGGGGAAGGAATGGGCAATGGGGGGCAAGCCCCTAAGAAGCGCCGTTGCTGTAGCTGGGATAAGGAAGCGAAGCAGCTCAGCATACTATCTTTAAGGCACTAGGAGGTAAGATCTGATGTCAGTCTGTCTACATCAGAAACAAAAGCATGGTGAACAAGATCCCTCTGATCCATCAGAGGAAGATGCAGTAAGATAAAAAGCTGAAAGATAGAAATACAGGGCAGACGTTTGGTAGGTGTTTTAACAAAGTGGGTAGGTGTCACTTGATATACATCATGGAGAGCTGTGGATAGTTGTCCCATCACCGGAAACTTCCAAATCTGGACTCTGTATCTTGGCAGCAGTTTTGTCACCAGTACTCTACCGGAAGAGGTGTTAACGTGGTCTTGTATTAAGGAGCAGTCAGACTGAAAGATCTCAAAGATCTCTCCTGGTCTTAAGCCTGTTTTCACAGTAGCTGTTCATTCTTTTCTCATCTGTTTCTGCCAATGGAGCAGCTGGGATACCCTCTGCCACCTGATCCAGACCTTCTGAACACAGCAATTTGAAACACCACCATCAGCCCCACGTCTCGCAGGGATGCTGGTGAATCAAACAGGTTCACGGTCCAGTCCCATTTCTGCTGGGAATATTTTCTCCATAGTTGCAAACAAAAAATGGGCTCTTGCAGAAATCACAGTAGTATACACAAAGCTTTTTTTTTCCCCTCTTCCTTTTCTTTACATCCTGTAAGAACAAAGTCAGCCCTCATCACTACACAGCTGTCCACAGCACCAACTTTTTCAGCCATACACTGAGATCTTCACCCTTTAAAAGCCTTGCTGTGGAGCTGAAGCATGACAACTGCCATGCATCTAATATTAGTGATGTCTCCCACGTGGGAGCCCAGGGGCAGACAGGAATCTAGTAAATGTCCATGGAAGGGAAGGAAAAGAAATGGTCAAATTTCAGAGATAGCGGGGAGCAGCTTATTAGCCAAACAATTTGTTATTAATCTCTGTGTGAAAACAGATGGAGAACCCTGGGGAGGCGGCTCTGCAAAAACACTCTGTAGAGAAATTTTTAGAAGCACAGTCTTCTGTTACTATGCAGGGAAGGTACTGCTGCTTACGCTTCCCATGACAGTATTAGTCTTTGACACACAAAACAGGAGCCTAAAAGCTTGGCCTTGCACCATTTAGGTCAAAGGAAGTTTTTTCCATTAGTTTTCAGGGCTTGATCCTGCTACTAACAGAAGAGAAATTATCCGGTTTAAGTGCAGACAGGAAGGAAGAGCCTTCCCGCAAGCTAATAAAATCCTTGATCTTAAATCCCGCTACAGCACAAGTAACCTTTTTATGACTGCTCAGAGCAGACATGAGAGGAAAAAATGTAGGTGGTAAGCAGTGAGGAGCATCAGTTTTTATTTTTATAGTCACATAAAATGTACAACACATAAGAAGAACTGGCACTGCGTCTTCACTCACATCATGCAGGGGTTATCTGCAGAAACAAAAAACAACCTGTGCTTTAGAAGCACTGTGAGTTACCCAGGATGGGGAAGAGATAAGGGGAAATTCACTCCAGAGACCTACCTTGAGAGAGAGCTCCCCAGCCGCGGATCCTCCTTTGCCTGCTCCTTTTACTCCACAGCCTCCCCATCCCCAGTCCCTTCTCCATCCAACCCCGCCTCTGATTTTGTGCATGTGCACATGTGTGTTTCTGAGGATGCATGTTACCCAAAGGATTATTTCCAATCAACAGTATTTTTAAAAGGGTTATCTGCTGGAAGATTGTACGCATGAAAAATAAATGGTATCACATGCATCCAGCTGTTCAGGACAGATCTGTCAATCACCAGTCAATCATGTTATAACAAAATGTACTGGTTTTATGCAGGATATGCAGCCCCAGACCCTACAAAAACATGTGGCAAGACCTATATAAGAAAGCACATTTAATTCAGACGTTATGCTGGAGGAAGGCCAAACAGTAGAGCTCCTTCAACACCTTTGGATATGTTTTAAAGACCTAAATGACAGCACATGATCTTTGACACATGCATCCTCACCATACCCTGCTGAAACAGAAGATGTCTGTCTCCATTTTATGGTGAAATAGCTCAAATTAGATCACACAGTTATTTCAATCTAGCAAATACTCAAGGCTGTGATGAATGACACATTAGAAGGTGAGGCAAGAGCAGCCCCTCCATATCAGTACTAGTGTCTGTGCAGCTTGTGGTGAGCTTGACAGGGAGATTTAT
The DNA here is from genome assembly GCF_000708025.1 of Charadrius vociferus. NCBI lineage: Eukaryota > Metazoa > Chordata > Aves > Charadriiformes > Charadriidae > Charadrius > Charadrius vociferus. The sequence goes on along the minus strand of NW_009648925.1, from coordinate 7,527,359 downwards.
CTCACTGAAAACAACCTTTTTACATTTTAAAAGAAAATAAAATTTTATTTTCAGCCAGATGGATTTTCTCATCAGGTTCACCATGCAGGTACCCCTAGAGGAAAGACTGTGTAAGGAAGGGGAGAAAAACCTACCCCTCACGGCAGCAGCCCATCGTGAGGCTGCATTAAGTGTCTGTGTAAGAATAGCAAGAGGCACAAAGAGAAACACCCACCTATGCCATCCCAGCATGGTAGGAGAAAGCAAACAGCAAAGCTCATAGATCACACACATCTTTCCCTCCCTGCTTAATCCACAAGCTTCAAAACACTTTCATTTCTTGGAGACGAGAAAAATGACCATGCTCTGGGTGTGCATCTGAGCAGGAGCAGACCTCAAGCTGGACTGCCAAAAGCAGAAGGTGGCATTGAGCATCAGAGCAGAGGGGATAACACAGTGAGATGAATCATGCCACCAAAAACTTTATGGTGTTTGCTAATGGAGCCCCCCTGCACCATGCCTTCCCCTCAGGAGCAGAGGGTGCTAAAAGCTCAAGCTAAAAGCAAAGGGAAGAGTGGACAAGTGACAAAATCTCTGCAGCCAAGCACCGACAGACCCAAGTTTGCCCTGTCCTTCTGATTTATCTCTGGCACACAGCTCCTGCCTGTCAGCAGGAGGCATTAATGCCAGTGCTGCCCCATACTGCTAAGCAGCTTCTGGACCAATCCCGCTGGCTTCGTGAGCTGGACCTGTGTTGGCCAGTATGGGTTGACCACCACTGAAGCTGCAGCTGCAGCAAGACTGGACTTGCTTTGGTGTGGATTAAGGGCTCGCTGGCTCCCAGTGCCATGCTGGGTGGCTCAGGCCCCTTGCTCTCCCTACCGTCCTTCCATGAGACACCCAAACGCTTGCTGACAGTATCCTACGGATACAGCCAAAACAACAACAAAAAAGTAGGAGAGAGAGGCATTGCAAAGTATCACTAAATTGTTTCTGGATGACATTTTCAAAGGATTTTTTTAAAAGTCAGGGACATTTTACAGAGTATCTGTTTTATGAATCAGTTCTTTTTATTTTCCTTCGCTGTTCCATAACTTTTCCAAATGTCACAGTGTAACAACTGCTGTGTAGATAAGTATTACTGAAGGCTGGAAAACAGCATACAAGAACAGCTGTGCAATTTTACTTTATATTAAATGAAATACCTAATCGATTTTCTTGCATACCAATTTTTTTAAAAACCCCCAATCTGTAGTGGTCTACCTTTTCTTAGTGCAAAAGCCTGAACTGCTGTCTCTCCCTCATCTCCCCACTTCTTTGTCCAGATTCCTAGAAGAAAGAGAAACAAAGACAAAGGACTCAAAGCTTCACACTGCCTCCATAGGGATGAGATCTGTTTCTTTATCATACTATGCTAAAAATGTCAGTGAATGGCATGTGCACATTAGCCTTTAAAGCCAAGGCTTTAAAAGGAGAATGACTTGGAAATGGAGGATCATTTGAAATCTTCAAAGCAAACCAAGTGGTTTAGATATGAATCTTGAATAAACTCAACAGAAGTCCCTAAATATTGTACGGAAAATATCTCAATGATAAAGCAGAGACATGCTCTCTCTGTTCCCCTGCTCTACCCCTCACTTCTGCATTTGCCAAAGCAGGCCATCCTGCACCTTGAAACAGCCGGTGCCCATTGTAATTCCTACCCTGTCCACCAGCTCACTGCCGGATTACAAGGTACTATAGGAACAGCTGAACCAAGTGGGTTCCACCAACTTGAGCCCAGCAACCTGCTTCCACAGTAGTGTCCTTAGGCTGCGATTAGGTGTAGCATCTGTTTTTATTGGTATAATACCCGATCCATCCTCCGTTTGAAGCCTTTATATTAAACAGGATTGGAATACGCACTAGGAGCTTGCTCCACACATCAAACTGGTGGTGTGCTTCCTCTAAACATCCAAGCAGATGCCTCAAAAAAAAGTAACAATGGAGCAAGCTACAAGAAAACAGTTTTGAGCCCCTCACCTCCCTTTCCAGAGGGCAGAGAAAACCCCTTCTACACTGTGTATAAACACACACATGTAAGAAACACCGGGAGTTGCTATGTCTGAAGACCACAGAGCCATGAAGCACCAGTGGTGGGTGTAAAGCACTCGTGCCAACTCAAGACAGCACAGTCCTAGCTAGCTAGACACCTGGCTGGCAGGTGGTTATTTCAGTGAAAGATCACAAGACCTCCGTATCCTTTCCTTAGGAAATCATGCAGTTCTCTCACCAGGATGTTTTAATGCATGCTAGACTCCTGCCTGACCTTTACAATAACTAAAAACTTCGACCTTTGTTAGGACCTCAGGTTTTTTTCCTTCCCTTCATACTCAGATCCCTGACCATCTCGGTCTCCTCTCCTTTCCCGCCCTGCTCTGTGCTGGCAAGATCAAGCACCCAAGTGCTTTACTCAGAGAAAACGAGGAGAGACCCAGACAAAATGAGGAGAGACCACACAGAAATACCTGCAATTAGAGAGCAAGAAGTTGCAACCATGCAGCCCAATGGAAAACACAGTCAATTGTAAATCCAGTCTGGAAAGGATTATCTGAAAAATACCGACACCAAACTACATTCTGTGTTTTTTATCTGGGCAAGATATTTTGGGGCTTCAGATCAGAGCTTTCTCTGCGTTACGCCCAGCTACAGCCCAGGAGTTCCTGAAGAGCCAAACTGCACAGACAGAGAATCAGAAGATTCCCCTGGGAGTGATTCAGGATTACTTAATGCATTGCACAGTAAATATAATCTAAGATATTTAGACAGTATCTCCAGCATCATGTATTAGTTGGCTCAGGGGACTCTTGATTGGGTACAAGTGCAGATACAGATCCATGGTGCCAAAGTATTAAAAATGCAGCACTTTCAATTGCAGACAAGTGAATGCTTCGGTATCATTAGTATGGTATTAGCAAGGTGTGTGATTATTTAGAAAATCTGGCTATGTACCAGTTTCAAAGTGTTTGATGCTGACATTCTACATCTTGCACCACTACCAACCCTGCTTTGAGTGGGGTGTCTGTCTTTAGCATCTCCTGTATTTTTTTTAATCACTGGAATGAAATTCCTAGGGATAATGATGAAAGGTTGTAAAATTCTAATTATCTCCTAATTAGACTGAAATTCCCTGAGATACCACTGAGAGTAAAGTACCTTTCCAGAGGAGAAGTCCCTAAAGAGATGAATTGACCAGAGAGCCTGACCATCTGTTGGGGCTGACCAGGTGGCATTCTGACACGGAAACCAGAAGCCACGAAACAGAGACTCTCACCTCCTGGTGAAGATGACAAAAAGAAAAACAGCCACAGGAGAAAATGCACAGACAGGAAGTGAAAGTAGCAGGGATTTCCAAAGAGGCCTTTTGCTTAATCCCACAGAAAGGTCCAGAGAGGTAAGGAAACAAAAATCTACACCAGTTTTCATTTGGTTTTCACTCAATCTAGGCATTTCTTGTCATAGGTATGGGGGGGGGGGAGAAATTATTGTTGTCACACTTCATGCAATTTGGTATCCCAGGACAAGAAAGATATGAACATGGAACATCCACAAGAATGAGGTTCTGGAAAAGCAGAGGCTGTTGGAGTGCAAGCCTGACTTTTTTTCCTGAAGGCTAACTAGCAGAGACCCTCTGTCAGAAATTGTCTTTGACCTTAAGGTTTTATTTCTGGCACTGAGATGCCTTTCATTAAATCCCCTCTGCTCTCACCTCCTTGCGAGACTGCTGGCTCCAGGGATACCTCTCCCAGGGTCTGGATCCTGCGGAGGTTTCTCTTCTGTTTGGAGCCATCTGTTTTCTCACATCAGGTTGGTATTTAAACACTCTGAGACCTTCCCCCTTGCCGACATGCATTATGAGCTATGGGAGGGCACAGACCCCCTGAACGACAGCAGGCTATAAGGAATTATTAAGGCAGTACATATCACTGCCAGGATTTTTAAAGCATGGCAGTGTACTAGACTGGCAGATGTCATCAGCTGAATAGCTGAGCCATAGGCTGGCAAAGCACAAAATCAGCTTTTGACAAAAGTAGCCTTTTCTGAAAACGCAGTTTCCTATTCATCTCAACAAATTGAACTAGTTCATTCAAAGCCAAGACACAATCTGGGAGCTGTGAAAACAGGAAATCTAGTTTTTCCTCTTCAATCTATAAATAAAAAAGTAGATGTTGAAGAATGACGTGCTAATTCCACAACTCTGAAGGAGCTGACAACTGGAAAAAAAACTACCGATGAATTCTTTTTCCTAAACATGTGATTTTGATTTTTGAATGGTTAATGTTTTAAGTGATATATATACCAAGGAAAAAAAAAAATCAGATGGTTTTTAACTTAAAAAAAAATAAAAATGAAGACTCCAAGGCTTTAAATGCATATTTATTTTCTTCCAAATGCAAGCTGACACATACTGAAAAAAAAAAAAAAAAAAAAATCAGCGGTCTTATCGGACACTATTTCCTAACATGTAAAAATAAAGAATCTGAACATTAAGTTTATAGAATAACAAAAATATGTAAGAAGAGCCTTCTGCTTACTGAATTTACCACTATGGCTGCATGGAGCAACAGACCAACATGTTTTAATGCTACCAATAAAAGAAAATGAACATTCCCTTGCGAATAAGAAAGTACAAGTGTAGGAGAAGATTAAAATTGATTTCAGTTGATAAGATTTTTCTTCTTTTCAGCTTAAATAATTTTGAATTCCAACCACTGGAGTAAAATTGATCCACACAATTGATCCACACACTTTGAAACTGTGGTTCAAAGGCAAGCTACACGACAGTGAATAGAAGCCACTGCCTTGCTGAAAGCATCTGTGAGCATTGGTTATCTCAGCTCTGTTCTTTGTGGATAGATTTTGTACCAGAAGGAGCTACCCTTCATTGAATGCCAAGGAATGGATGTCCCCTTTTCTCACCTCCTTACACTCCAATCTTATTCCTTTCCCCTTTCTACCCCCACCCATCACTCATAGAACCTTAACTCATGTGCTCAGCCCTTTATTTATGGTGTTTCTATGGGTATTGAGAAATTCCAAAAAACAAGCAACTTAGGCTGATAGGGAAGAAAATCATTTGATAGAGCTCTCCAGGAAGAACACCAAAATCAAGCAAGCCATATGAGCAGTGAGGCCCGCTGGATTTTCCTTGGTGGCCTGCAGCCCAGTTGGGATGGCAAGCAGGTTGGAATATGAAGATCTAGTTCACTAGCACAGATGAATGCTTCTTCCTGGGATTAATTAATGATCGCTCTGATACGGCCTGCCTAAGATATGTAGGGCAGCCACAGACAGGGATCTGTGGAGTCTCCAGACTATGGAAGATAATTAAAAGGGAAAAAAAAGTATTCTTGCAGTGTCACCCACAGTGCTTCACGTTTTGCGTCCAGAAAGTAATACCATGGTTTAAAACAGTATTCTGCAAACATTAACCCACTCAGAAGGCAACTTTGTCTAATGGTTGCCTCACCAGCCTAAGCCCCCATGAAGAAGTCCATTCCCGTCTTGTCATCCTCTGCAGAATCAGTCTGGACACTCCACTAAATTCTCCGTGCCTCCCCTTCCCTACACATAAAAGAACGGTATACCACTTCCTTTGAAACACACTGATAATGTTATCTTACAATTGTCTCTGATTTAAAGTATAAAACCTTAGAACATGTTTTGAGAAAAGTGAATAAACCTGTTTAACAAATGAGAAAACCAAAACAGACTCAATGATTCTCCCACTTTACTGATATGTGTCTCTTTTTAAATTTCCCCCCCAACACACACACTCTCTTCTCACATTAGCCATCTCTCCTAAGGCAAAAATAACAGGCCAAAATTGAGATATGCTTTTAAACATCTCTTCTATTGAGAAGGACAGAGGAGATGCCTGGAAAGACACTGAACATGCACACGCATACTCCCGGGCACATCAGCGCTGGTTAAAGTCACCTGCCATGGACAAAGATGCTCTGTCACTTCACTGTGGGATAGAAAGGAAAATAACGTTGGCTGCTCTCTGTAGCAACTTAACAATTAAAAACGATCTTACTGAGGGCGATTTTAAGTCAAAAAAAACCCCACCATAAAGGCATTTTGGCACAAAATGGCTATGTCGGGGAGATGGTAAATCTCCCCAGCCTTCGCGGCCTCTTCCCGACAAAGTCCACGCCTGGAGAGAGGATTCTCCGTCCGCGGGTCCCGCCGGGGAACCCCCAGCCGCTTTCTCTGCTCTTTATGACACCTTCACAGCGCTACACCGACTCCTCCTGGCTGGGGCTCCGCTCCCCGTGCTCCTCAGGGCGTCTTCCCGCCTCGCTGCGGAAGGTGACCCGAAAGCGGTACAGAAAAACACGAAAACCCCCTCTTTTTAAAGCAGATGAGACCACGGAGGGGGGGTGGGGG
>NW_009648925.1:7496072-7520417 GCF_000708025.1 Charadrius vociferus | reverse complement strand
CGGGGAATGGCGCTTGAGGGGCCGGGTCAGGGAGTGTTGGGGGGGTGGAGGGGGTGTCGTGGTGCGTTTTGGGGGTAGGCAGCGCCCGGGGAGCGGGTCTGTGAGGAGTTTATAGGTGGGACGTTGTGACAGGAGTGGCGGGGAGAGCGAGGTGAGGTGGATGTGTCCTTTGACCCACTGGCGCTTAACAGATGCGCTGTTTTAAATACAGTGGTCGAAGTGAGGTTGTATTAAACCCGGACCCTTTCTCTCATACTCCCTCTTAAGTTGAGTTTTCGTCTTGCTTAACGGGAGGATTTATCTACTACGGAATAGTATAGTTTTGAACGGTTGTCGGCACAGTAAGTTTGGAGAAAGGGTGCTTCTCTCGCGGTGCGCGTGACAGGGATCTCCTGAGGTTAAAGTACCCCTTCAGCGTGCGCTGTGTGGGTTTGCTTTCCCTGCTGATTACAGAGAAGTGGTGAAATCTGGAGGGAAAGGCAGACTTCTGAGTCATCCACCTTGCAACACCTTTTCTGCAGGTTTCAATAGAGGTGCTAGGGATCATCGGCATCGGGCTGCCTTCGGATAATGTTTATTGTCGTTATGAGATTTGCTGTCTTCAGAATACCAGCACTAGCGTTACGCCTCACGGCGCCGCACTCCCCGTGGTTTGCGCTGTCGAAATGTGCACCGCGCCATTGCACTGCACAGTGAAGAGCTTTTCTTTGTTAAGACTGTGTGCTGGGAGACACCTCTGCCTCTCCTGGCCTTTGTCACCCCAGCTTTCTACTTGCTCTGTTGGAGCTGAAGTAGGATCTAGTACTGCTACCTTTGTGTTACTGGGGGACTAAGCGCTTTGGTTTTTTTTTAAGATGTCCTGACATGCTGCCTTAAACAGGTGCTTTTTAAACATCGTCACACTGTTGGTTGGTGATGTTACCCAGTTACTTTAAAACTGTACTTAATTTGATCTGCATTGTTTTTCTCAAGCAAAATACAAATAACAAAAGCATGTGTCCGTAACATCCTAAATACAAAATAAGACTGCAAATCTCTGCAAAGCACATGTGAGAAAATAGAGAAAGAGATATGGCTTAAGTCTGTCTGAGTAATCTTCCTTACCTGCAGACTTGCTGGCTACTCCTGACAAGAACACGACTGGGAACTATTTCCATGTATACCTTGTGCTTTAGGCTGTAAGGGGGGCTGGCTGGACAGAGAATGCCTGTAGGAGCAGTGACAGATAATGCCAGTCATGAGGTACTTTGGTTTTATAACCAGTCTCCTTTGAAGCCTTCTGGACGAATGTAAACATTTTATCTGGAAATTTGTCCCCTTTTCCTTCTGACCATATCAGGAGATGGTCTGGTTGTTCTTTGTGAAGAAAAATAAGTGAAACAGTTTCAGCTTGTAGAGTAGGTACCATGTGTTCCTCAGTGAGTTAGAATCTCCCCCTCCACCAATTAGTGTGTTTAGTAAGAACACTGTCTTTTACTGGACTTTATTTTATATCTGTGTGTGTATTAATAAGCACTTAAGTTGATAAAGTTAAATGTGCTGCTGTAATTTAATATTTTGTGTTAATCGGTAATTGTGTGTGCGATTTTATGAACTCTGCATTAGTCAAGTGGTTGCCCAAGTGACTAGAGTTCTTAATTTAAAAAATCAGGAGACCTCAGAGACTAATATATTTACATGTGTTGTTTTAAAATGGCCACTGATTGAAGGTGAAGTTCCCATTCCTAGGGATATGTAGTTGCAGCACTTCCTTCTGGAAGAATTCAACTCCTCTATTTTTTAACGGTTTGTTTTTTGTTGGTTTTTTTTTAGTTTTATGTATAGTTTCACAAGACAGCCTGAGCCAAATGAACAGCTTGCTCCTCTTTACTCCCACTAGTTATTTTGAGTTGATTCTGGTGTTTGTTTGATCATGAGAGGCCAAATTCCACTCACAAATTAACAGCTTGCTCCTCTTTACTCCCACTAGTTATTTTGAGTTGATTCTGGTGTTTGTTTGATCATGAGAGGCCAAATTCTACTCAGTAAAATAGCAACAAAGAAAAAAAAAAAACACCTAGCAAGTTGTTAACTTTTTTTTTTTTTCTGGTTGAGAGTGTTGAATTGGTTTATGTTAAAGCAGATGAGCTTCAGAGCTGGTATGAGGAAGGGATGGCTTCTGCTGAGATGTTGAGATTATGGAAGGAAGAAACTGGGAGCAAGACCTCCTTGCTTGCTTGGCAGTGGAAGCTAGTAATTTGCTTATCCATAATATAAAATTGCATGCCTATGGGATTTGCACTAGGGATTAAGTTGGGGTGGTCTGTTCTAGTTCATGTAGTAGCAATTGCTGAAGCCTTAAAGCTGTCCTGAATCTGCTGGTGTGACAGAAGAAACTAGACTGGTTGTTGTGGGAGTGCTTGCCATTAATTTGGCATCTGCATTGTTTTTCTCTGTAGAATGAACCGTTCTGCCTCCAAATGCTGAAAAAAACAGAAGGCTTGAACTCCTGCCTAGTTTTTTTGTCTCTTTCCTGAGCTAGGATTCTACAGCTTGTGGCAGTGCCACGGGGAAGCCTCTGTTCCTGCTGTCTGTAGTCTGCAGATAGGAATTAATCTCATGAGGCTATCATCCTTTCCTTCAGACTTTGTAGGGTTAAAAAGCAGAGCATTACATTTGCTCACTGGTAGTCAAAAATTACAGCCAGACATACAGTAAGATTATTTTTGTGGTTTTAGGAGCAAGCATTTTTTTGTAATCAAGACCTGCTGAAATATCTTTAAATCGCATAATAGATAAATGAGGGAGCTGTGAGCAGAGGCAGCAAAAGTGATGTCTGAAAGGTACTTTGCTGACTCTGCAACTCACAGGCTATCTTCCCTTCTGCAGGAAGGAGAGGGAACGTTGTGCACATTTTTTTGATTGCTCTTTTTCTGGCACAGTGGGATCTTGTTGCTAAGAAGCACCTGACATCAGTCATTTCTCTCTCACTGTCTTCTAGTCAGTGACTAATACACACATATCCTACAAGATATCTCCATGAAGTTATTAAAAAACTAGCATAACTGTAATTTTAACTATGTTAGCTGAAGGATGTTTCATTTTGTCTTTACAGGTTGCAGTGTTGTTATTGCCTCCCGTAAATTTGACCGATTAAAAGCTGCTGCAGAAGAACTGAATAGTACATTTTCTTCCATGAGTCCTGCCAAAGTGACTCCCGTACAGTGCAATATCCGCAAAGAAGATGAGGTAAAGACTGGTGATCTTGTTTTGGGGCTTAACATGTCAAAAGCATATTGTGTATATAAATTCTCAGATCTCCAAAAATCTTATCTGGCCCCCTCAAAAGTGGCTTAGATCAAGGGGACAGGTGTACTAAAGCACAGTTAAATTGATATAGGGACAAGGGGGACATAATTTGTTAGCTACCTAAGCAAGAAAGCATTTGTAATTGCAAATATTTTTTCTGACTATGCATATGTATTTCAGATATTTCTGGGAGAGGATGGCCTTGGAACTGGCATGTTCTACAGCCAACCCAGAGCCCGCTTAGCATGGTTCTGTGTCACATTTCTGTGACAGCAGTTAACTTGTGAAGATGGAAACCTCGGAATAGTTCCTTCAAACAGGAAGTCATAGCATAGAATCTCAGCAGTTGAGCCTTGACAAAAGTGCCTTGCATTGTCAGTTTTGCTTGTAGTAAAGCAAAAAACCCCACAAATATTATTATTTTTTTGCCATGTTACAAATTTTGGTTACAATTTGAGGTGTATCTATCTACAAAATCTATTACCATCCCAGTTGAGTTTTTTCTTTTTTCTTCATATTACGGAAAATGGAAGATCAAGAGCAAAAGTAGTTAATCCAGGTTCTTCAGAAGTCTGCATTCACATCCTATTTTTTTAACCTGTATAATTAAACATTTAAAAGTCTAGCATCAGGTTGGACTTTTAACTTATTGAAGACAGCTAGAAAATATCCCTGTAACCACTGATTGCTATTTTTTCTTAACCTTTCAAAGTCTCTGTTAAATTCTAGCATAACTTAAAGAAATATTAATGACTTTCAGTAGTTATGTAGATTCTGGAAACATCCTAATGTACAACCACAAAGCAAATAAGTAAAATTCTTCCCTCATGGAACAGCTCGTGCCATAAAATATTTATAGTGATATACTTAGACTTTCTTTCCTGAAGGATATGAAGCCTGGGGCTGTGCACTATGTCACTTCACCTACCAGTGAATTTTAGGTTTGTATTTACTAGCATCAGCAGTGCGATATAATAGGTTATGACAGATGTCAGAGGGCAGCTTACATGATTAAAGCTACAGGAAGGAAAAGAGGTAAAGAGAGAGAAAAGGCTTAAGCCTTCTTTCACGTCACTGTTCTTGCAAAGTACTCTGGCATGCTTAATAACTTTCTACAAGTGAATCTTATTTCTGCATCAGTTTAAAAATTATTTAGTGGGAACTGCAGTGTTGTGTGAGATGCAGAAACCCTGCGGTTTCATCATAGAATTGTCTTGTTTCCAGTTTAGTTTTAAGCTCTACGCATTTACAGACGCACCAGAACTTTTCAGAAGATATTGGAGAAGCCTCTATCAGGTGTCTCCTGCCACTGGAAGTTCTCATAAACCATTGTCATTTCATGTCCGTATCAATTGAAGAGAGGGTTCAGAGGAATATGGTAGATGAAACTCCAGTCTTTAATTTTTCAGTCATTGACTCAGGTTTGACTCACTTCAGTTCTCCAGCTGCTCTTCTTTCTGTTGAAATCCTATTTAGAAAAAAAGCACTATGAAAATTTCATAAGCCTTTTGTAGAAGTTCTGAATAAGGAATGCAATTTCTGTTGCATGTTAACATAAGAACTTAAGTGTACCCGCTAAACAATTATTTACCCATTCCAGGTGCCCATCTCTAAGATCAGTTATTTTTACTGGTTAGAGACATCCTGTGATTTTTATTCTTTAGCTCTTGCTTTTCTGGCTCCATCCTCCTCTGTTAGTTCTTTAATGCTGAAATTCTCAAAGATTGCTAAATCCTTGCTACTTGTTACTTGATTTCTAAAATTACTATTGGACCAGGAATGTGTGCATCAGGTTCTCAGTTATAAATTTGTAGTAAGGACAGCACTTCCTTACACTTAGGTGCTTGGTGTTTGTAACTTGAAGGTAGATAAACTGAAATTAACAATTGGTGGCTTACACTGCTTAAAACTGTCAGAACTTAGAACTGTGGGATGCGGCAGATTTTCCACAACCCACTGCTCGCTATTGCTTATTTATTATATTTGCTAAGAGCAGCAGTGGTGAATATTTTTTTTTCTAATTTGCACTTGATTGCCTTGTGGAGGCTAGAAGAAAAGTACCTTTGGGCTTTTACTGTTGTTCAAAGAGCATCATACATCCACTTTCAAAACCTATTCCATTCTTAACCCTGAATTTAGTGCCTACGACTTGGCAGTCTTAGGAACAGGGATCAGTAAAAGATGCAGTGAAGGACTTTTCTAGCCTATGAGGTAAATCTTGAATAGAGGGAACACAGCAATATAACTCACTTCAGCATTTTCACAAATACAGAAGTAGCTTCTGTTTACAGTGGAAGATGGGGTGAGAGGGCATTTAAACTTTTGGCTTCTCTCCCGAAAGAAACAGAATTTGTACAACTGTGTTGGCTCTGTATGCTACTTATTAATAATAGCTTTACAACTCATTGTCTGGTTTCAGCTTAGTATTAGTGAAGAGTATTTACCTCAGAAATTCACCGAAGCACATTGTTGAGTAGAGAGGACAGCCTCTACAAGTATTCCCTGTGAGTCATTACATCCTCTTTCTCAGCTCTTATACCAGGTACCAAAGAATGTGTGAAGGAGAAAGACCTTATAAATGTTTCAACAAGGGAAAAAACTTAAGAGTTTAAGCCTCCTTAGATGTCAGAACTAATCCATCACAAGCTACAAAGCCCAGGAAACTTCAAGAACTACATAATTCATTTAGTGTGTCCTTCTCTTTGTCATATCACCGAAACCTTTCTAAAAGTAAATCTTTCTCTTAAAGGAAGCCACTGTGATCACCTGTAGGAACAACCCATCTGTTCTTGCTGTAGCAGGCCTTTTTTTTTTTTTTTTTCATCTCTCCATCTCCATCAGTTGTTCTTCATTTCTCTAAAGGCCGCTATGAATTTTGTCCTGGTTTTAATTTTATAATCAGGCAAACTGGAGGGAGAGACTTTGAATAGAGGAGATCTAAGAAAGATGAAAGTGCTTTCAAAATTGCCAGATGATTATTTTTTGTTGCCTCCTATTGCAAATCTTAAAGTAACTGACCTGCTTTGAAGATGACATAGCTCATTCTTCTTGTGTGCCCTAGTTTGGATCTGTGAAATTCAAGCATTAGAAGATTCATCCGTCGTCATATAGTGCAATGTGTCTGTTACAGCTCTTTCTGCCTTAGGAAGAGTCAAAGAAGGTGCAGTGAATTAATTGCTGCACAAGCTTGATGGTAGATATTGTGGGAATAGTTTAATGAATTCACATTTTTAAGTCTCTTAATCTTCATCCTCAGAGGCCCTCTTGCTTTCTAGCAAAGCTTACTTTTTGTTTAATATGCAAGAAATAATCTTGCTTGATGGAGGATTTTCAACCTGTCAGGCTTATTTCTATTACGAGTTTGCTGTTGCTGCTTTTGGCTAGTTTTCCATTGAGTGTTTTGTAAAGGGTAGCAAACCTGTTTTGTTTTTGAAGGTGGAAGAGTAGAGGGTTCTGGGATGCTGGCAAGAGTGCCTGAGATGTCTGTGTTCTGTCTTCATGGTGCCGTACCCTGAAGCAGTGATTGTGCACCTGTGCCTTATCCGGTGGTCTGGAGTGTATGTGGTGATCAACATTGCTTCTTAGTGATTGTGAAGCTGAAGTGATTTTAATTATTTGGATATTTTCCAGCACTGCCCACATAATGTGTTGAATATAACAAGAGTAAGTCAGTTTGCTCTTGCTGGGGTGCAGGCCTGACAGCTCTGCGTGTGTTTGTCTTTTTAAACCAAGCTCTTTTTCCAAAATCCAAGGATCTAATTAATTAATTTCAGTGCCTCAATGTAATGGTGGGCAGAATGGAGGAGAGAGACCCCATTGTTTTTCCATTATGAAAAGAGCTTTTCTTTATCTTTGTAGGTGTTGGGAAGGGGAAGCATGTGTTTGTGTGTCTTAAATGGTGAGCTACAGCTAATGTATTGACAGGGGAAAGAAAGACATGTAAAGCCTTTGTGCTATATGATCTGGACAAACATTTCTTTAACTGGTAACTAGATAAGTAGAAGACATCTATGTAAGTGGAAGATAAAACCTTGTACTTCTGGTAGGCCACTGCTCTTCCTGAAACCAGCAATTCAGAATTCTTTGCACTGTGTCCCCATTCCATACTCAGGCTCCAGCAACAACAGCTGCTGCTGGATGATATCCGGAGGGTAAAAGCTATTACTTGGGTGTCTGACAACAAGAGTCCTTGAGGCAGACTATCTAGCACTTACCTTGCGTCTGAGTTCACCAGTAGCTTTTCTTTTCCAATAAATTTTATAGTTTAGCATAGTCTCAGTTGGTTTATAAACACTTAACGCCTGTCTGTGTGAAGCTTGTAGTGAAAGAGTGCGGTTTGGTGGAGAGCTGTGGATAAGAGATTCCTGTTGTCGTACTTTAAAATAACACAGTAATGACACAAAGTAAAAATACCTGTTAACACTGGGCAAGAATGCCTACTAGTTCTAGCCCCCAAATAGCAATCTCTAACACCCTGTAGTGGGTAGTTTGCCTGTAGAGTTTTACTCAAGTTCAAGGTGACCTGTGAATGCATGTGGACATTTGTCCCTTTTCTGTGTCAGCGAGTACTATCATCTCGGTTATCTGTGAAAGTGTGCTACTGCATAATACTTTTGAGTTGCAGTCACACAAAAAAGGTCCTTATTGAGGAGCTCCAGTCTTCTGGTTATGTCTAAAGTGCCTGATTTTGTTTTTTCAGTCTTTTTCAGAAGAATGTCCTAAACTGTTAACTATAGCTTTTGCAGTTTTGTTTTGCTTCCAGAGAGAGTCTTTAGTAGCTTTTTTATTGTTGTGGTTTGGGCCAGACTGGCCACTAAAAATGAATGACAGATGGTCTCCCCCACCTCTCTCTTCAAGGAGAGGAGGGAGAGAGAGAGAGGGACCTATGAGTGTAGACAAAATTAAACTACTTTAATGAAATATTAATAAAATAATAAAAAGAAAATAATGAAAAAATATACAAAACCAGTATCGAGCTCCCAGGATGACAGTAACGTCACCAGCAGGCACTGGGAAAGTCCCAGACTGACTGGACTCAGTGACGGGTGGGAACTGGATTCTGGATCTGGATTCAGGAATGCAGGGGTTGGGATCAAAAGCAGATGAACAGAGTCCTCCTTGGATGCTGACCATTAAAGAAAAGAGCTGACCCTTTGATCCCTCAGCTTTTATACTGAGTGTGATGCAGATGGGATGGAATACCCTGTTGGTCAGTTTTGAGTCACCTGTCCTGTCTGTTTCTCCCCGCAGGTGCAACCCCTCTATCCTCTTCCGCTTCTGACCCTCCAATGGGGCACACAACAAAGTTAGCTGACCTTGGTTGTTATAGCAATAAGTATAAGCAAGAGCCTCTCTGCATACCGTTCCTTGGCATGAATTACAAACATAAGTTTTATCACTCTGAGAGCGAACAGGGTCTCTACAATACATTGTTAATTTCAGACAGTTTCAGAGAGTTCAGTTAGTTAGAAGAGGCTTAGCTGCAGAGTAAAATTACTGAATGGAAAATTGGTTCTGTTCTACTTCAAACCAGGACATTTATGAAGTTTTTCCGCTGTGGGTTTTGAATATTTAGGAACAGACAGGAATCTTCTTTAGTTGTCACTGTGATTTAAATGTGTTCTACCAGATCCTCTTTCTTACTGTGCTGGTGGCTGCTGTCACTGTGTTTACTGTAACTGGGAGAAGCACTGCAATGATGCTTTCTCTGAAATACAGAAAACATTGTGAAGATTGCAACAGTTGGAGCCATGTGAGCTGTCACTGGAGAGTTTGCCAGCCTTTGCTGGCTTTCAGAAAGCAGAACTGATACGTGTTTTAGGTGGGTTTTTTTATTACCCTGAGAATATGGTGCGACAAGGAAGAACAACAACAGTTTCTTAAGATACAACATATGAACCATTTATGAACCATTTTGAATTGATATGTCATAGCAGGTTTTGTCCCCCTGTTGAAAAGTTGCTTGTAATGTTTCTTTTCAGTGGATTTTTCTTCTATTAGTTTGTCTTTTTTTTTTTTTTTTTTGTTAAGATTCGTAACATTTTCCCTTTTCTCTCTTTCTCTCTTTTTTCCCCAGCCTGAATAGCCTTAGTCTGTTCAAATAGTCCTTGTACTGAAACCATTTATCTTCTATAAATGAACCCATGCTTCAGTGACTTATGGAGAACAATATTCAAAGCAAGATTCTCAGGCTGATAGGGAGAAGAGTTTGATATTGCTGAGCAAAGTATAACTTTTGCTGTCTAGTGAGACATAACTTGCTTTTCTCTGGTTGTGAGCAAACCTAGAAGTCTTTGTGGCAAGGTGGTTCTCACAAGCTATGACTGCTGTCAGAGATGTTTTGGGGTTTTGGTTTTTTTTTTTCCTCAGATCCCACAAGCTGCAATGAGGAATAAGAGGCCATTCAGAACCTAAAGATGGTGATTTAGGAAACCTAAAAAGCCATCCTGAACTGTTAGCAGCAAAAGCTGTAAGGCAGCTATTTATGAGAGTGGGTTGGTGGCACTCTTGGTGAGATACAGATCATGCATTGCTTATTCTTTTGTTTCTGATGTTTTCTACTGTTAACTCAGTACAGAGGAAGGCTGATTGATATCCTTCCCTTAGTTAAATCTGTTTCAGCAGCAGCATTGCTCCTGCTGTTTGTTTTTTGGGGTTTTTTTGGTCTGTGTTTTCTGTGACCACAGATGCTAGATTAACTTTTTTTATATGCTTGAGTAGGAGTAACTGATGCATGGTATCTGGTTATGATAGGTAATGTAAGCAGGAAACAGTCATGTTGTCCCATTTCCCCTGTTTCTTGAGATAAAGGTTAAATTATTAAGCAGTTGCTGTAGATTTCTTATTGCTATCTTGTGACAGGAAAAATACATCAGCTTTGGTATCTGTAAAATCTTTGAATGCTTTGAAATACATTCCACTCCAGAAGTTCTCTTGTGTTTAGTGTGTGTGGCGAAACTGCTGTACTTCCAAAACAGAAGACAATACGCAAGGTTTAGGTTACAGCCCGTAGCTCACATTAGGTCAGTGTCAGAGCTAGGTTTAAGTTCTCAAAATCTCTTTCCTTCCATATGAATGTATGCAACTCCTTTTCTGCACTGACAGCTCTTTGAGTGAGTGAATAAAATGTCTATTGGTATTTGCTGTTAATACCTTTCCAGAGTACCCAAAGGTAAATAGTGCCAGACAGTGCTCTTAATCGTAAGTATTCATCCTGCTTGTTGAAAGAAAGAATCTGCTTAGTCAAATATTCACCTTTCTTTTGCTGAAGAAGACAACATGTGGTATTCCCAGCACTTTTTAGAGTTCATGTTTTGTAGGGTAACAAAATAACCTTCTTGGTCTGCATAAGAAAATTGTGTTGTGAACTTGTATGTTGGAGCTTTAGTGAATGTACAAAACTTCTACATAAGAATCTTAAAACTTCACAAGATGACTTATGTTTTCTATTTAAAATGGTCAGGTATATAGGTCATGAAAAACACAGTAGCTACCTTATATGTAACTCTTCCAGCATCTGATGTGAACACCCCAACCCTTATCAAAAATGTCAGGAGATTCTTAGTAGGTCTTAAGCAGCAGGCTTTTGTGGGTGTTTGTTTTCACAAACGTTCAGTGGCATAGATCCCCTTCTTCTTTCAGTGCTGCTATTTCATGTAGCACCTGCATTATACCAGGAAGATTTCCGAAGTAAACATGGACTCAGCCCAATCCTTTTTGTCTGACTAAACCTGTTCCAGCCTCTCTGAAGGTTGGTACCTCCTCTTTGTGTGTGAAAAGAATATGAGAGAGAAAACACCGTCTGAGAATTAAATTGGGTATATAGCTAAGTCAGCATACTAACAAATACTGTTTCAGGTTGAAGCTTTGGTGAAGTCTACACTGAGTCTGCATGGGAAGATTGACTTCCTGGTGAATAATGGAGGAGGCCAATTTGCAAGTCCTTCTGAAGCCATCCGTGCAAAAGGCTGGAATGCCGTGATAGACACGAATCTGACAGGGACCTTCTACTGCTGCAAAGCAGGTCAGGACTGAACATCCAGCTTTTTTTATTTGTTTTATTTTTCACAGCAGTACCAAAAGACAAGGAATGTAAAGTTTCCCTGCCTTATTTTTTCACACACTTAATCTGACAGTGGACTTCATGAATCTCATCCAAAGCTTTACCTTAAACTGTACGTTACATTTGTTCATATATACAAACGTACATTTAAGCAAGTATGACCTTCTGGTTAAGGCCAAGTGTGGGGAGTTGCTTGGCTTGGATACTCACTTGAAAAACAATAGGAAAATCACTTAACTTCTGTGGCCTCTATTCAGGGTGTGTAACACAGGAAAAGATTTCTCTCCCATCAGGGATGTAAATTTAAAGTTAAATTTAAGTATGATGCATGATAATCAGATAGCATCGGGAATGTGGAAGTGAAAGTAATTTACGTGGAAGCATGAAACTTGATTTCCACCAAAAGGCTTCCTGACAAACATTGAGCCTTACCTGGACCACACCTGTTATCTCACCGATCCAGTGGTGAGAATATGGTACAAAGAGCAGATTGTTTTTCCAAATCTGCACAGGAAATGTGTGCAGATTTAATTAATTAAATTAATCCAAAATAATTAATTAATTCCAATTAATTAATTCTTAATTGGAATTAAGACTACAAATTTGGCTTCCAATTGGCAAGTTCATTTGTATGCATTTCTTCTGATATTTATAGGTTATCTTCCTCCTTCATACAGTGTACAATGCCTGGATGCAGGAACATGGAGGAGTCATTGTCAACATTACTGCTGCCGTGAGAAATGGGTTTCCTGGAATGTCGTAATATATATTTTATTTTTACATTTTCCTATATTTTTCTCCTAGAAGTACTAATTGCTCCCAAATACTTCACTTCAGAAAAAGGTGTGCACTGGACAGCAGCAGAGTATAGAAATACAGCAGTTAGGTCAAGAGAAAACAATAGTATCACTTGGCTGTATGTGTGGGGATCTCTTATTAATTCAGTAGAGTCTACAGAAGTAAATGACATTTCTGTTCTCTGTCAACTTGTTTGTAAGAAACTATGAAGCAAGACTTGCCAGTGAAGCTTTCACTGGAAGTGGTACGCTAGTGGGACTAGTTGCACTGAAATGTAACCTTTATTAGTTCCCTGTCCAAATTTCGGGATGGTTTGCAAGAACTTGGCACCTGTTTTCCTCTTCTACTGTCAGTTTACAGGTCTTGATGGTGTAATGACTTATGGGAGTTGGACTGGGTGTAGGCAGAACATTCTAGTATGTTACCAGGTGTTGGCTTTTTCCTTTTTGCTCTTGCTTTGTAGCCATCTTTCTTGGAGGAGGTCTCTGATGCAGAGAATCAGTTCTGTTTTCTCTGCTCCTTTCTTGACTGGGAGAAGGCTCATGGGTACAAATGTATTACCACATTTGTAGTTTGTATATGCTGACACAAATGACCACAGCTGTCTGCATGAAAATGCAGCATCATCTCCGTATCCATACGTGTACTATATTTGTTCAAATTTCTTTACCCTCAAAATGGAGGTACGCAGGAGTCTTCTGATTTGAAGCTTTTCCACCAAAAAACGTTCCAATGTATTGAAAGGGAAATAATGCTCAGAAAATGAATTGTTTCAGTTATTTTGTTTTCAAAGGAGATTTTGAAGTTGTCAAAATGCTGCATTTTGACAGTTTCTTAATGGAAAAAATATCTGAATTTCTTCTTTAAAACTACCTTTTTTTTTAACTTTGAAATTGAATTTCTATTGAAGAAAATAGGAAAATATAATTTGAGCAAATGTTACATGACCTCTCTTTGTCCTGATTCAGGGTTGACAATTTTCAAAATTTAAAATTTTTAAGGAACAGCAGAATATTTTCTTACTTTCTTGGCAGTACAAAAATAAATTTAGAGATCCACAGGGTGGTGCTGAAGCTACATTGATTTGAGTTTCTCCCTTGTGGTTAAGTCTGGTTGAATTATCACAGCAAATAGACTGAAGCTATATGTGAGAGTTGCACCAAGAGATGAAAAAACAAATTCTGAATAACAGTGGAAAAAAGTTCCCCAAATAACTGTTGTGTGTGGATGTAGGTGGACAGACAAAACTACTTTCAAACTAAATTCCTGTTGAATTGATACTTGTTTTAGAAATGTACTATTGAAAAAGACTTGCCTTTACTAGTCCAGCCACCACTCATACCAAAAATCACCTGATAAAATTTTTCCTAAGTATTAATTTTGAACATAAAACTAATCAAGTTTGTTTGCTTATAGTGTGCCTGGAGGTTATTTATTTCTGGCCTAAACAGATAAATAAGTTGGGGTTTCTTATGTTTTTCTGAAGTTTTTCTTATTCCTTTCCTGATATTTGAGAAGCTATTCTATCTATTTCCTCTAAGTCTGTTTTGCTAGGCTAAAGGAATTAAACTCTAATGGTTTTCTGAGTCCTGCTGTCCGCTATTCATCACTGCAGTAATTTTGTCTGCATTTGTTCAAGCTTGTAATCATTTCAGAGTTGTTTCCTACAGCATCGAGGCAAATGAGATCGCTCTGCCTATGGTGGTCTCTATCTCCATCCACGTATAGTAATTTTCGAATAGTGGCTTATTTGAATCATGTTTGTCAGAAGATCTAAACTATTTTTCAGAGCACTGTCCTTCCAAGTGTTGCTTTAGCTGTGCAGCCTACCTTTCATAGTTGTACAGAGTTTGAACTTTGCATCCAGTGTTTTTTTTTCATTTTATAGGCCTGCTTCTTCAGTAGAATGTAGCTGACCTCATGTCATGTTGGGGAAGAGATGATAAGTATTTCCAGAAATGACAGGAAATCGTAGCATAGCTTGTTTAAACTGTGAAGCTATGGTCAAACTTCCAAACTAGAAAATCTCTCTCTGTCCCAGATGGTTGGTCCAGCTGTAGAAAGCTACTGTGACTAACTTAGTGAGGCTGTGGTAGAATTAACACTGGGCACTGTTAGCTGAAGGAACAGATGTTTCTTTTGCTTTCTTTTCTCAATAGGCATACAGGAGCTGCAAGAGCTGCAGTGAATAACCTAACCAAGACTTTAGCTCTAGAATGGGCCCACAGCGGAGTTAGAATCAACAGCGTTGCTCCTGTAAGTAATGGCAAATAATCTGATAAAATTGAGCCATCATACATGTTCATGGTTAAAACTTTCAGACCAAAAGGGATTTTAAAATCTGTAACCTGTAGCTGTTTGTAGAATATTTATTTATTTATTTATAATTCTCTTATCTGCGTTCTTCAGGTCATTTGAGAGTTTTGTGCTGTTTGGATGACGAACCACAGATGTGGGATAAAATTGCTTCTGCTTTCTGCTTTGACTTGGCACTCCTGTTTTGTTTTTTTTTTTTTTCCTAGCTAAATGAAATGATACTTGGGAGGAGTTGCTGACCTGTCTTACAAACCCTTGACATAAAATTAACAAATGCTTTGTGTTTCAGTAAGGATGACATTATTTCTGAGTTCACAAAACTTTTTCTATTTGAGGTTCAGGTATGCAGATGGTTTCCATCTGTGTTTACAAAGTTGTTTTGAAAATCTCTGAGTGTGTCACATAGTATCTTTTACTTTGTCTTTTACTTAGATTAGTTTTAGGCATAAAAAGACTGTATTTGGAGTGGACTTTCTCTCAAAGAAATTGTATTTGAAAGTGTGTGTTCTGATTTTTTTCTTATCAAATATATGTAGACAGGAAACCGCTATACAGGCCAGCTAAAATATGCCTGCCACATTTCTGAGGAAGTAGGTAGTGTGTAGCAGTTGTTTCAAATAACTGGATGGAAAGAGCAGCTATATTTTCTAGTGCCATGGTGCTGCAGATATAGAGGTTATTTAGAAGCCCTAGCTTTGACATTTGAGATTGTGTGATCTGTTTGGATTTTTATAATCTTCACTCTTAACTCCAACTTATTTTGCACGTTTATTCCCTTGGAAACAAAAGAGGGAAGGGAAGCTTTGTCCAGCTACTTCTACATTTGGAATTTATCTTATCTCACAATATAGTTAAGCGTCGGATTTGGAGCCTAGGAAGATCTTTGTACTGTCTTTGTAGTATGTCTCTATGTCCTGTTGTGCCTCTTGTCCTAAAACATCTGCCTCGCATTCTTTGGCATATCACAGAATGCTTAATGACAGATGTGTGATGATCATTCAGGTAGTGGCTCTTACGTAGCCTCTGTGAGGCCCAACTGATCTGGAGACTTGTCAAATATTAAGATCTACTGGCTTGCTTTTCCTGTTTATTTGTTTTTTCTGATTTATCAAGCCTTGGGGAAGTAAGTAATTGAGACAGCATTATTATGTGAATACATTTTCAGGCATGCTAATTACCTAATGAATCATACTAATTATACTTTGTAGCATACGTCAAAAGAAGTTTTTAACAAGCAAACACTTCAGCGGTTTGGGTCTTTCAGAAGTATTTGCTAGCTTTGTTACTATGCTGGTAACAAAAATCCACGTTATTGTTACAGTAATACTTTATATCCTTCTGTCACCTTTAGGGACACTGGGTCTGTGATAACCATACAGAACTGCTGCTGCTTTATAGCAGCAGAGTAACATATAGAGAATGACTACATAAAGAGGGAAACACGCATTCAAAAAAAAAAAGTAAAATAGTTTCACATATGAGTATCTTCCCTAGCTCCCAAGATATAGTCACTCACATTTCACAGATATCTTAGAAGAGAAATCTTGGCATGTACTCCATGGATGAATTCAAATTTTGTCACCCTACTTCAACTTGAATCCTAAAGGTTCTGTTGTAACTAATGTATGTAACCCTGTGTTCCCATTGCTGTAGCCTTCATCTTCCCCCTCAAGTCTAAACTGGACTGTATAATCATCAGAGCAAAGACAGTCACCTCTTTTTACGGCTATAGCAGCTAAGTAGGGAGAGTCTAAATTCTGACTGTGAAATCTGTCTGCTTCCATAATTCACAATAAAACCAATCTACTGTTCTTACAGATTACAAGAAACTGTTGAGAACTTGTTCTTGGGGCTTTGTAGTTTAATGCTATAAGCCAATATGAAATGCTTGCAATTTCAAACCAGTCTTTGAGTTTCTTCTTTATACTCTCCACTCTATAGTTATTGAAGTGACAGTGGAGAATTGGAATAATCTAAATTATTGTGCTTGAATAGAGATGTGGCTAGCAGCCAAATTACCGTGTTGTATACATTATACTATTCCATTAAATTTAAAAACTTGCATTCAAGTGCTGTTTAGGTAGTTTAATACCACAGAAAATCCCAGTAATGACAGCTTCACAATTTTACAATGATCACAGTTTAAACATGTGCAAGAGAACTTAATTTTCACTGTTTTTAAAACAGGGACTAGTATTTTCAGAAACTGCTGTTGCAAACTACGGAGAACAAGGTATAATGATGTGGTTAAAGAGCATACCAAAGGTTCCTGCCAAGAGGTCAGCGGTTCCTGAGGAGGTAATGTATTTCAGAACACTTGTGATATTTCTACTTCTGTGTCTCTATTTTGAAGCCACTTTATTATTTGGAGAACAATAAAGACTTAATTTTGCACTCTGATGGAATATTAAAAAAGAAAAAAGCTTGTAGCAATGCGTAGTAGTGCCAAGTGGGAGACTTAACTAGTAATCACGGTTAGACTGAAATTTTAGTTTAGATGCCTCTTACAGCTGATGTGTTTCATAATAGATATTAGTTCTGAAAAGGTTGACTTCTAGCAGGGAGGACTGAAAGAACGAATATGAATGTGAAAAAAGTGTATCTTAAAAGTACTTAGCTCTCTTCCACCAAGAATGTGCATCTTTGATAAACTCACAACTTTTTTGTTTGATTTTCGGCATCTGATGCTGTTCTCTGAGAGCTTACTTGTTTTCATCTGTTATGTAGTTGATGTTTGTGGCTGGAAGGATGGCTTTAAGGCTGTTACGGTTTTCATTACTGAGTGTAGAAAATGTTGCAATGTCTTCCCCGTAAAAGTTTTTATTAGCGTCTTTGATATGAACAATTCCCAGCAGTTTAACAAAGATTAAAATTGTTGTTCTTTTGTTAGATCTCTCCTGCGGTGTGCTTCCTACTGTCTCCAGCTGCTTCTTTCATAACTGGGATAACCATGGTCGTGGATGGTGGCCAAAGTTTATATAGCCATACCCTAGAAATACCTGGTAAGAAATGGGCTACAGAATAATGCCCTTCCATATTTGAAGTTGAGAAATGGGAGGACACAAAAGTAAAATGCCTAGTTTCTCAGTCAGCTAAGTATGTTGTTTTATTTGTTTTCCTTAGATCACGACAGATGGCCCTCACCACCAGAAGGAAAAAATTCTGAAATGCTAAAAGCCCTTCTTTCTGGCAAGTTCAAGCCAAAGCTGTAAAAGAATGAGACTTCACCTTATTCCCAGTTGCATGCTTGCTGATAATTTCACTTTGTGATTTGGGCTTACTATTTTAAGTAATATAATTTTTTTTGCTCATACGTAAGTACCTTGAGTGCCTTGATTTTTCATTGGTTTATACTTAAAACTTGAAAGGCTGTACATAGTAAATTTCTTCCCTGAAAACACTCACTGCCCTGAAAACATTAAGCTTTTTGGGAAGGGAATGTATAAAAGACAAATTCTCCATTTGCACAGGCATTAAGTAATGAAGAATTTCAGACGTGAATAAAAAAATACTTACTTTGAAGTGAAAGGGCCAGAGTGGGAATGTTGCAGAATCCTTCTATTTTTGATTAATCTGGGGAGAAGGTAATTTAAATCTCTGTTGTTAGTTGCATCAGTAACCCTTGAGGTAGCTGTTAGCTCTACACTGTTTCTGTTCAGCCACACACCACGTATTCAATGATGCTTTTAAAGACTGAGTAGGTATTTCTCTGAAAAGAATTAAAAATAAGGCAGAATACTGTTACTAGTGTTTCAAACTAATATGGCATATCATGTTGGGAATGTTTTGAATTGTTTGCAGATATAACAGCATAATGGAGCTAAGCTGGCTGCAACTTAAATTTGCTAATAGAATAATCAGACAATAAACTTAAGCTTTAACATACAGTGATGGAAAACAATATAGATTCAACAAATTAATACGCAAAATCTTGAAGGAGAAGCTGTGGTGTATGTTGCAGTGCTTTCTGCAGTATGGTGTACTCTTAAAGGAGAAACTTGGAATCCTTCATTTACCGGTTAAAACACTTTCTATCCATACTGTGTTGTCTTATAATGTTAACACAGTTTTGTTCATCAATAGGTGTGATTTCGTGATCATTGCAGAGATTCCATTTAAAAAACAGAAATCTTGCAATATATCGCTTAGAGAGGCCGTATTTGTCATTACTCACTTTATTCACTTTAAGGCAAGTGTTCCCATGTCTGATAACTTTAATCAAATGTAAAAAATAAGTGATGACTGTGTTGCTTTAATAACTGAAATTTGTGGAATCAAGTTGCTGCTGTAGAAGCAACCTCATTAATACTTCATTTTGGATTGACAGGAAGAGTCTCTTCCAGTTGTTTGTTCCCTGCAAAGATGTTTGACCTTTGTGTCTTTCATTAAAATATGGGAACTTACATAGGAACTTGTAGATTCCTTTTTCATGAAAATCTGAATGCCGCTTTTGTGAGGAAGGAGGGGTTTGAGCCAAAATGCTTTCTCTTTCTGATATGTCCTCGTTCCTTAGTAGCTGGGTGGTCATTGATGTGGTTGTGCAAGGTGTATTTTGATTATTGCAACAGCAAGAAAATTCCTGGAAGAAAATGCACCTGTTAGATAACTAACTCTAGAAGCCTAACCCATTGCATTTAAGTGAAATTATTTAGTTTGTTAAAAGATTGTTTCTACATTCTTAACATCTTTCTGTAAAAGAATGTTAAACATGAACAGGCTTGAGACTTCTGGCATTTACTTTCTCTTCATGTTTGACTGTGAGCATCTGTGATAAGTGTGGACTGTAGATTTGATGTGAAATGGAAGTGATTTGATAAACCTAAATTACTTTTATTATATTCCAGAACTGTTCCCTGCAGGAATTGAGCATAAACTTGGAAATAATAATTTTATACTGTTCCAAATTTCCTCTTTAACTTTGCTGGAGTCTGAATATTCATAAAGAGGGGAAGTTTATACATAATGATGGTGAAATGCATCACTCATCTCAGTGAAATGGAATATTGGAAAGGTGAGCGTTCTCCTGCGTGGGAGACATGTTCAGTCTGCAATTAATAAACTCCTCCACAAGTAAGAACTGTAACAAACCTTTCCACCTGCACTGAATACAAGGAACTTTTATTTGACCTTGCCTTCAAATTCCAGCAAAGCAATGGCTGTATTAAGAAGATCTAAGCTAGCTCTTGAGAAATAAGTTGAAACAGCCACCATTTGTGGTGGCATAATGCGCTGCAGCTTAGTGCAATAGGAGAATATACTCAAAATACTTTAGGGGTAAGTACGGTGTGAGAATACAGAAAATATATCATTGAAAAGACAAGGGGAAACATCAGTGTTCTCTGCTTTCTTTTTGCCTTTTTTTTTTTTTTCATTAGTAGTACTAATGTCCCCCATGTGTTGAGGCTTACTGTGCACAATATTAAAATGCTTATTACATTACATTGGATACTAGGATGCTAACTCCTCTGCTGTAATGGTTTTGCAATGATTGCAGCCTCTATCCCCGCTCCACCCCCCCCCGCCTTTTTCTTCCTGCACCAGGGAGAACATGAAATGTTTAATTCTCAGAACAGAGGTTTTGTTTTGGTCCTTGCCTCTTCAGTCCCTTTTTATGCAGATTAAAATTATTTTAAAAGTTTTGCAGTGCCTTGCAGAAACCCAGTGTTGTGTCAGCTGGCAGCATAAATGTTTCAGGTTTCTGTTGTTAGTGCTGCAGATAGTATCAGCTGTAGCAAAGCTCTTCCTACGCCTGTAACAACAGCCCTTGATCAAAGGGCATTGAGAGGTTAAAAAAAATGGGCGTGGTAACAAAAACATCCTTGACCTGTATAAGATTTTGGTATCTGAAGTTCCGAGAACAGTGCTTCATTTTATTTTATTTATTTATTTTACCAGGGAGGTGAATGCAACTGTGGGAAAAGGGCTAAGGAACCTTAGGAGGATTCAAGGAGATTTATTGACCAAACACTGAAACTTAAGCATTTGCTGCACTGTACAGTTGTAATAAGGAAAGAGAAGAATGTTAGAATGATGGTTATATTTACCATTCTGTTAGAAATCTCTTTTCAGTTGCTTTAATATTTACCTCTGTCTAAACCTGTACCTATTCTGCCTACTCCCGTATCAGACACTCATTTGTCTGATAAATGGGTGCTTATCAACTGCTATTTTGCTCCACTGTCTGGTGTTATATCTGAATATGTCTCAGAACTTCACATTTATGAAAGCAGTGGGGTTCCACAAAGGGGAATTTTTATCAATTGTGCTTGCGTTATGTTTTACAGATACTCTTTTTGTTAAGCAGAATATTGGTTATTCAGGGTATTTATTTGGCGTAAAATGAAGTTTGATTATTCAGGGATTTTACTTAGCTTGAAATGAAGTCTTCATTCTTTAAAGATTTACAGTTGTCATGTTTGCTAAAGGGAATATAGTCCGTACAGTGTCATTCTGCAGTAAGGTCCATTGTCTGTCTCAAGATGTAAATGAACAAACACAAGGCAGCAGTTGCTTGTTACAAGCTTTTATGGCTATGTTTAGTCTTCTGAATAGTTGTATAGAATATCGTGTATAATCCTTAAGAAAGCATGCTATTTGCCAGATAGTATAATTTCCTATACTTCTAATCGGCATCTCCTAGTTTATTCTTGCCATCTCAAATAGCAGACTTGTGTTAAATGGCTGAGTAATGTAGACATTAGGGGAATAATCTTATTAGTAAAGTCAACAGTGCCTGTGTTCTGGATTACTGAATATGGTTGGGTTCTAAAGGTAAATGAGTTGCTTCATAAACTTCAATGATGGGGTTGAAGCAGACAAACCTATCTCTACTGTTGTCCCATCTCACTTACAGTATGCTTTTTCTAGAGAAGCAACTCCATGCCCGAATGACTAGTGTATTTTTCCTGTACTTTGTTCTGTTTCAAGTATTATGAACAAGTCAATAGCTGGGTGCTCTTTATTTATTTCGTTCTGGAGTGAAACTTCAATGTCTTGGGCAGTGCGAATGAAATGTGAAATACCAAGTATGATGGGAGACTCCAGTCTGGGCAAGAAATACAGTTCCTGGGGGGAAGGTGAAGCCTTTTATCAGAGAGATGAGACTGTTTGAAATGGAATTACAAACACAATTGTTGATTATTTTTTTTTCTGTATCATTCTTTTTTATTTTAACCTCAGTCTGTTTAATTTTAAAGTGTTTGTAGATAAAAGCTTACTTCGGTTTCATCTCTTAAAATGAAGTCTGGTTAGCTTATTTGATTATATTCCTGTAGAAGTTCAATTTTTTCCTGCTTTCAGGTGATAAGGGAATTGATTGCTGTAAATGCTAACCATAGCTTTATGTACTCTGAAGAATCCACGTTTTGCTTCCGATCTGTAAGTCTAGGGCTCTAGCTGGAAAGGTGTAATGAATCCTCCAGCAGTGGTTTAGGACTGTCCTCCCCAAGCTATATGCTCTTGCTCTTTTCGCATGAGCCTTACAGTGATGGTGCATTTGTATTGGGAGGAACTGGAGCTACTGAGATGCAGGCACGTGTTTTCTTCTGTCATGGAAAGGCAGAGGACCATAGCAGACAGGTCGGACTAGCAAAGGCTTGAAATAATACTGTTGTTTGCTCAATGCATGTGAGCTGGATTTAAATTTATAAACAGAATGTTGGTCCTCCTGCTGGTGAAGAAGGACTCTTAATCATGGTATAACATCCTGACATTGCAAACTTTACACTGCTGCTGTTCCAAACGAAGCCGTTTCGACTTCCCTTATCCCTTTGCCAGTTAACCCCTCATTTGACTAAAAATATATTAAATGAATCACTTATTTAACTAGATCCTTTTCTGAATGTACTTCAAAATGTGGTAACATGGTAATATAGTGCCAGCTATAGGAAGGAGTGGTGGGGAGGCAAAGAAACTTGGGGAGGAAATGGAGGATGATGGCATGGCTACAAAAAGGGGCTGGTTTGTCCCCATGTAAAGTGTTTAGAAGCTATGGCTTTAGTGTTAACTAACACAGGCACTTGTTAGCCCCAAGCAATATGTCTGGAAGGTGAGAACCTCTTATTGCAATAAGATATTGATTCTGGAATCCAGGGAGAGCCATACTGCCAGATTTCAGTCAATTGCTTGAGTAGACTGTCCTAAGATGTGCTTACCCTTTGATTTCCACTCCAGCTCCTCCCAACATCCATTGCCTGCATAGGGCTTGTACTGAATGCATAACTAACTCATATGCTTTATTGCAACTTCTGTCATCTATTTTTATACTCTTCTTTTCCATATCAGCAATTAACACTGTTCCTATAAGCTTTATTTTGCTCCAATAGCGTGACACACGATCCCAGAACTGTGCCCCTGGATTTGGGCTGAGCCAGCGTCGTAAATGCTGGTCCCTGGTGTTGACAGATATTTTTTATCACAAAGTCAATATTTATCTGTTTGTCCTGCTCCCAATAGTGAAGATGCTCTGTTTTAGTGATTATGGCACAGTAGCGCTGATGCCTGTCAGGATGTACATGACCTCCACAAAGCACTCTTGGGATGGTGCTCCTAGCTCAGGGAGAGTGCTCTGCGCCACACGGGCTTTGTGCAGGAATACCAAGGACCGCATGGGCAGAGGAACGCGGGATGACATTCTGCAATCGTTGCTAGCCGCTGCTGTAGCGAAGGAACTCTGACTTCAAAATTTACTGTTCACTAACCCTTCCTCCATCAGTGAGAGCCATTTGCAAAACTGACAAATGGCCATGAACTGGAACTCTTAAAGCCCGGGAAACACTGGCTGTGTTTTCAAAGCTGTGTAAGCAGCTGTGGCTCATTGATCTTGCTTGATGGAGCAGGAGCATCACACAAGGTCAGCATTTTTCTTGGCTCTTTCCCTATCTTTCAGCAGAAAAGGTCACCTTTTTAACTTTCTAGTTAAAGACTCTTGGTCATGACAAGTGTCTCCGAACATGGCTGACAGTTTTGCCAACTGGGGAACAAAGTGTCTTAGCTTTGAGGGACGACTAAGTCTTCTTCATGTTGACTCTGGAGTTCTTATTAATCAGTGTGATTCAGAGCCTCGTGCCTTTCTTGGATCTGCTTCATCGGTTGGTCTTTCTTTAGAAGAGTCCTTTTCAATCCTTTTTTTAATATTTGTTTTCATCATTTTCTGCAGCCTATTTTAGTGGAAGATCTCAAAATACTCAAGTTGTGGGCCTCGATGGGCAATGTTTTTTAGTTTCATACGTGGTTCCCACTGGAAGCTCTCTCTCCTGGGGATGCAGCTCCAGGTCGTGTCCCACTGATGACTTGTCTATTTGAAAGCTCAACAGTGTAATTATATGTCTGTAATAACTATGTAAATCTTAAACTTCCGTTCAAGTAGGTTTTCCCAGGTTTGTTTAGGACGGCCAAAATAGCCCCCTCACAACCCTTATTTTGGTAGATTTTGAGGGCTTGTCCAGGCTTTACTAAACTCCCATTGTCTTAAAGGTTACCCCCCTCCGGCCACGCGGCCCCGGAGCCGCCGGCGAGCGAGATCACGGCGCCGATCGCCGCCGCCTCTCCGCACGTCACAGGAGAGGGGCGCCCCGTACGCCACGGTTCCGTTTAAATCCGTACAAAACTAAATTAACGTTACCCGCCTGCCTCCACCGGGACCTCGGCAGCAGGCGGGGCCTAGTTCCCCCCCCCCCCGGGCCTCCTCGGGTCGGTCGGGCCGCCGCAGGGCGAGGCCGGTGCCCGCGCCCCGGGCGGGAGGGGCCCCGCCGCCGTGACGCGGTTGGGGGGGGGGGGAAGCTGCTGCGCATGCGCCCCACAACATTTCGGTGCGGGTTTCCCTCTGTCTTCTTCCGCCTTTTTTTTTTTTTTTTTTTTTTCCCTTGTGCATGCGCAGGCGC
>NW_009648925.1:7447971-7495702 GCF_000708025.1 Charadrius vociferus | reverse complement strand
GGGGTTGCGGGGGATGGGGACGCGGCCCTCGGTCGCCCGGATGCGTGTGTGTTTCGGGAGGAGGGTTTGTCGGTGTCCCTTGGAGGGGGCTGCCGGTGCGGGGGACGCTTGGGGCAGCTTCGGCATCCGGGGGGTGCCCGGGCGCGGGCGGGAGGGAGCACGAACCGCGCCGCTGGGAGCCGCGGGGGCAGCGTCCCTGTGGGGATGGGGGGACGCGGCCGTGTCGTTACGTGAGGGGCTGCGGGGAGGGGACGCACACACACACACACACACACGACAACATGTTAGTTATTTACATTGCAACTGCAAAATCATAAGGATTTTCCGGCCTCTACAAATATTTACCTGTCACCGTAAACCTTCCTGCGGTTGCCGGCTGGTGCTGTGGTCTCTCGTCGTGAAAATGCTCTGCAGTGATAGCAGTGCTGTGAATTAGGTATGTAGGTCAGATTCAGCGAGATATTTTTGTCGGGGGGAAAAGTGAATGTTAGATGATTTATTTTTTTTTTTTTCCCCCGATTCCTTTGGAGGTGCATTGCAGCACCCACGAGGCTGTTGGTGTTGTTTTTGGGGTTTTTTTTCTGGCTTCCTTTCTTTCTTCATAAATCTGGTTTTAGTTTTTGGCTGTGGAATTAGGGAAGATCAAAGCATTAAATAAGATGAGCTCTTCTAAGCTGTATTGTAGCGTGAAGTGTCCTCTAAAAGGGTGATAAAAGATAATAGAAGCATGCCTTGAAATAAAGGCGATTTCTAGTCCATGCAGAAAATGTTGCTCAGCTGTAACATTTCTTTTCTTTGAACAATGCAGCACGTTGCAGAGCGTAAGAGGCCTTCAGAAATGTGTTGCTGTGTATATGGCTACGACGTATTTGCAGAATGAATGTCTACATGCTTGTCTTGCGCAACGTCTTGGATTCTCTTGTGGCATAGCACTTATTAGCAGAATACCCTAGAAAGCTTTCTTTCCTATGGAATTCCCTTATGGATAGTTTGAAGGGAATGGGGAGCAAAGAGTTAGTACTTATGCTACGCTGAAAAACCTTAGAAGAATTTTCTTGGTGGTTTTTTTCCCTACGTTATGGCTAAACCCTTCACGGTCATTTGAAAATAACAGAAACAGCGTGTGAGGAAATTTTACTTTCATGTATGCCTTTGCTTACAGTGGCTTTTTAAGTAACTACTTTCCTCAGAAATGCGTTCAAAAATGAGAACTTGCTCTAATTCCTGTTTTCTTTATACTTTGTGTTCCATCATGATTACCACTGAAATGTGTTGAACATGAATATTGATTCAGATAATGAGGCTGTATATGATTAATTTGATTTTTTTTCAAGGTTTTATTGTATTTTGATAAAGCAGAATAGCAAGGTAATGTTTGTCAAATTGACTTATTGCTGGAGAAAAATCCATGTACGGTTTGTCTTGATGAACTCTGTGTCAGTGGTTTACCTGACACTAATGGAAGACTATGGTGAAGAAAACAGATGTTTCTGAATTGCTTGTCTTGGCTTGCTGAGATTTCTAACCTGACAGAGGGAACTTTTTCTAAGATAACTGTGGCATTTGGTAATCTTGAGAGCTTTTATAGTATATGTGAGTAGGTAGATATCTGCGACAGGTAAACTATTAATGTAGCATAACAAGAGCATAATCTTACTGTTTAATATCATGGTAGGGAAGCTCTTTTTTTTTTTTTTTTTGCTTTTGTTGTTAAAACTCTAGATAGTTTGTGGTAAAAATAAATAATCTTTCAAATTTGGTCATAGACCTGTCAGTGGTGCTTTGATTTGATCCTTAGGAAAGCTAGTCAATGTGCAGGCTTGTGGAATTTAAAGCTGATTGAGGCTAAATGCAGAAGACTTACTGTTTTATTATAAAACTTTCTTCTCGAGAAAGCAGGAAAGTTGGTCATGCTGTAAATTTAACTCACATTTATAGTTTCTACTTTACATTCTTCTCTTGCAATTTTCTAAAATAGTGTTAATATTTAGATACAAATCGGAATTACTGTTTTTTTAAAACCTTGTCATTGTTAATACATATTTATGGAGCACTTGAAAACAGCTTTGTATACTAGCAATTTTAATTTTAATTTTTTGCTTTTCATCTATATTATCTTTACAGCAGGCTGACTTTTTACATCAGCAAACTAAGTCAAAAGTAATGAACAACATGTAATTTATTTTTGTGACAGATTGTTCAGTGGCTCTCTAACTGAGCATTCTCTGAACTGAAAATAACGCTTACTTATAAAAGGCAACCTGAGAATAATAATGGAGTGATTCCCTTCATTGATTTCCCCTCTCCTACTAAACACACAGCCAAAGGTGTTCTGATCTGTCGAGAGGTACGCATTTGGTTTGGAATAATTAACACGTTTTCTAATAATTTCTTTTTAGATCTTTGCTGTTAACATTGTCCTCTGTTTAGATTACTCTTTGGAGAAAATTTAAAGGATTATGAAAATGTCACTGATCAGTGTAATTCAGTACATCTTGTGACTTTTGCAGAGCTTATTTTCATACATATGACATACTAACATAAATACATATATTGACTAGTTACTCTACCTGGGTTTGTCTAATTAGCAAACAATTAAGTTTGCTGTCCTGAAAGTTTAATTTCTAAATTTAAGTTTTTGAAATTCTGAAGTAGAACTGAAACAGTATTAAATCCAGAATTCACTGATTTATTTTTTTTAATCAGCACATTAATTTTAATGTGGGAGAGAAGAAAAAAAATTAAAGAACAAATACTGCATTTGCTATTTTAATATTTTGGTATTTGGTAGTACTAAGGAATAGGTCAAAATAGATCATGCGTGCTGTAATTGCACATATCTTGCAAACTAACATTGTAAACGTATAATTGGGCAGTGGGAACATGTCCAAAATGCAGTATGTTAGTCATGATTCTCACTTCTGGATCTTAGCATGAGATCTTGATTTAGTAATACAGTAATAGCGACAGATGCAGCTTATGGCTCTGTTAACCTAATTTCTTAGACTAAACATGCTTGCTTGCATATATTTTTTTTTCTGAGATGTTTTTAATGTATTCACCTTAAGTGTATTTTTTGAGGAGCTGCAGAAGGTTCGGTGACAATGAGTGAAGGAAAAGTGGAGTTCTGTGGTAGGCTATTGCACTGATTTCCATCTGTGGGAACCACTGCTCTAGAGACACTTGACCCACAAATACACATATGGCATAGTTTAGAGCCCAGCTTAATGAGGTCATTTGAAGTTGGACTTACTTGAGCAAGGCCGAAGCAGGGGTATCTGCAGTGTGCTTTAAAAACTGAGAGTTGGGAATTGGTAATATAGGGAGGTCTGTAGAGACGTGACTTTTTCCTGTCCATTTGCAGTGGTTTACTTATGTTTACTTCTATATCTCAAATTGTTGCATGTTTGTGAAATTATACCAGAAAACTGTAACCTAGTTTTTCACATGAGAGGAAAATAATTTTTTTTAGGCCAAAGGTTTTCTCTTTGCCTTAGCTTTGTTTTCAGATATTTTTTCTTTGAGTCCTTCACTATTTTTTCCTCACTTGCTTCTTTCCCTGTATTTCCATTCAGTCATTTCTGTGGATTATCTGCAGTAGTAAAAGATGCCGCTTTTGTGTTCCTGAGATGTTTTGTGCGAAGTACACTAACAGTTTGACAACAGCAATGTAATGAAATTCAAATGATTCAGATGTTGATGATGCAAAGACTGTACTTTTGAAGCTCAGGTATGATGACACTGATAAACAGTTCTCATTTGGATGAATTAAGAAATTATAGATGTGTAAGAAGGGAAGAGATTTCATGAGATCAATCCCTGCTCTGAGGTAGAAGCAAATACACTGAAATTATGTCTAACAGGCATTTGTCTGATCTGTTGTTGAAAACCTCAAAAGCGGGGAATACCACACCTCTTCACTGGTCTATTTATAGCTAGTACATAGCTATCATTATAGTTAGGAGGCTTTTCTTAATATTTAACTTAAATCTCTGTCTTGGTGCTAGTTAAGCCAGTTAGTTCTTGTCCAACTATTATTACTCACGCAGATAATGATTTCTGTACTCTTTTCACCAACCGTTTGCGTATGTGAAGTCTGTTCCACTGTCTCCTTTCATTTCAGACTTCTCTTTGCTAAACTGGGCAGTCGGGCCTTTTCTTCACAGGTCATGTTTTCTCAGGATTTTTGTTGTTGGTGTTAACCCTCGCTGGACCCTGTGACT
Source organism: Charadrius vociferus (assembly GCF_000708025.1). Classification (NCBI taxonomy): domain Eukaryota; kingdom Metazoa; phylum Chordata; class Aves; order Charadriiformes; family Charadriidae; genus Charadrius; species Charadrius vociferus. Next base: position 7,491,479 of record NW_009648925.1, on the reverse strand, counting down.
TGTCTGTACCGTTTTCAGAGTTCCCCAGACAAATTCTGCCAGCAACAGAATAATTAACTTTAAGTTGCAGCAGAGGTAACATGGCAGGCAGCCTTATTAAAATGTCATTCTAGGGTGCGTGTGTGCACGTATGGTTGGGTTTTGTTTTGGGTTTGGGGTTTTTCCCAACAATATCGGGTTCTTGGCTCCTGCGTTTGTTAACACAGGAGCTTGTATTTGTGTTTGTTAAATCGGGTATCTTTCTTCATATATATGAATTTGAGTTATCTTTCTGAAGAATAGAACCTTATACTGTATTGAATTCAATCTTTACTTCAGGTTAGTTTTCTTATTTTTAAGCATTTCTACATTCAACAGGATCACTGTTCAATAAGTTATTGTACAGGAAAGTATGCAGTTTCTGCTCTTCCACATCTAAGTCCCAGCACATACAATCCCTGTGGCTTTTGAACAGAAGCCTGCTCTACAACAGGAAACTTGACTGAGAACAAGTTCTCCTAGGGTTAGATGCAGCCTCTGTTGGCAAAAATGTGTCTTTACCAGTCTTATTTTTTGCATGTGCTGTCTTTGAAGTAAGTCGTATTGCTAAGATAACTTCTGTCAGTGTAACTGTACCTGAACAAGGCTTTTGCCACTTTGAGATGTTATGCAGTCCAATGACATAGAAGAAATTTTTATCCTATAAGCTTGCTTTATTGGAACAATTGCAGAACCAGCCACGAAACAGATGTGTTCAACATATTCCCTGGCTTTATTCCATTTTATCTGACTTATGTAAATGATTTTATCCATAATTTTTGAGACTAGATCACAGATGGGACAAATTGTGCAATTCTTTCAGCATTGCTGCCTTCACAAAAAAGAAACCAGACACCGATAATGATTATTAAAGAAGGTGTTTAGGTTCTTGCAGCAAGAAGTATTCAAGTAGTCAGTGTTGATCATCTCTTACCTATCCTCAAAATTATTTTAAAATAATTTAGACGAGAGTTCTGTAAATGCCAACAGTTTGAATGCCACGTTACCAAAACAATAACAATGGGAACTATAGTCTCACCTTTGAACAAAGATTTGAAAACTATGAAAATTAGAAAACATCTGGATCAAGCTGCTGTTTGAATTAAGGAAAAAAAAGAAAAGAAAAGAGAACTGAAATATTGACACAAGCAGTAATTAAACTTCTAAAGAACATAAGATGTGCTACTGAAGAACATGGGAATTGTCACCCTAAATATTTTTTTTAATCTTAACTGCTGAAAACTGATTGGTAAAGCTCAACCTGTATTTAATTGTTGTTTTGTCACACTGTGTATTTTTAGCAGTGCCACAATTATTGTAACTCCAGCATAAGTCTGTTTGGGTTTTTGGTGTTTGTTTGTTGTTTTTTTTTTTATAAAAATCAATTGGAATGGCAAACCCCCAAACCTTCAAGCACTGTTTTGTTTTTGATGAAAACTGCATAAGTATAAAGTAGTAGTTAGAGAAACGTTTCTTGTGCTGCTGGTACCAGTAAGTGTAGTATCTCCAGGCAGGGATGAGGTAGATAGCATAATGAATGACTTTTTAAGCTGCTGCAGCAAGTTCCTTTAGAGAGTATCTGTTAAGGCTCTGTATCTGTGATATTGGCACTGTCATGTATACGAAATGAGACTCTCAAATGAAAATATAAATGTTATTGGTGAAGCAGCTGACAAGTTTTAGGCAAAATCTTTGTCCATAATGAAATCAGACAAAAGATAATCCAGTATTCTTCTTCCAATGGTGAACATGAATGAATGCTTACGGAACAGTGAGAACAGGGCAAGTGTATATAACACTTAGCTTGAATATTCTTTCAATCCCTAACTATTTTTTTGGTAAAGGTTTGTTCTAAATCTGATGTGGGTTTTGTGTAGCAAGTAACCTTTGGATTTTTATCCTCGGACTTGGCCCGTTGTGGTTTTTGTTTTTTTTTTTTTCTTTTGCATGCAGCTAAATCTCTGGCATCAAAATATCCTTTGGTAAGAAATTCTACAGGTACGCTATTTGTTATGTTAAAATCTACCTTCTTTTTTTGAACTTAGTTTGTATTGGTTTCCTTTGGTGCCATATTTCTTTTGGAAGAGAGTGAACAATCCATCTCTCTGTTCCTCATATGATTTTGTAGCCCTTTATCACTTTCTTCCTCCACTCAAATATTTCTGAAACCACAGAGTCCTAACTTGCCTATTTGTTTTCCCCTGTAGGACCCATTCTGTGCCTTCGATCATACTTTTTGCTCTTCTCAAACTACTGTATTCTGCTACATCCTCTTCTGGAGCTGAAGGCCCCAGGACTGCAAGTGATATTCAAGATGGGCAGAGAGTGATCTGTTTTGGACTGATAATTTTCATAATAATTCCTAACATTGGCTTTAATTTCTGAGTGCTGACAGTACTCAGTGCAAAGCCTATTGGTTTGTTATATGCAAACTTAGAACTACTTCTCTTCCTCCTCTCTTCCACCCCTCAACTGCCGTTATTTTAATTCTGGCTATCGTCTGCTTTATTGCTCAGTCCCCTAGTCTGATAAAGACCACCTCCTCTACTGTAGTCAGCCTTTTCCTTGCTCTCCCGAATAATATAATATTGATAGGCACAACAGTGTCGGAAAACTTTGCACCTTGTTCCTGTTTCTTGGATAATTTAGAATATGTTGAACAACACATTCTTGTGGAACTCCACTGGTATACTCCTTCCTTATGAGAACGCCAACTATTGTCAGTCCTATGTTTTCTGTATTTTAACTACTTTATTCATGCAAGGGTCTTTCTGTTTTCTGATGCTGTAACTGCAAGAAAGCCTTTGGCAAGACTTTTCCAGCGCTGGAAATCCAAGTAGACCCTGATAGTGACTGAGGTCAGCTCTTTATATGCATGTTCAGAGTGCACCAAGAGACTTGAAAGTGAAGATCTCTTATTGGAAGAGCAGTATCTACTCTTCCCTGCTTTATCATAATTATCCATATGTATGTTATTTCTAGTTTATTTGTTATAGGTGACACTTAACTGTTTGCGGTTCCCTGGAATCTCTGCATTACACATGCCGTCTTTTAAAAAACCTTTTGAAAAGATCCAAATCTGCAGTGGCCACGAGGAGCGATTCCAGCATAAGTTCTTGCTCCTTTCTTTGTGTTGGTATTGATGCTGTAGAAGTGTGAGATCAGTTAGATGGGCTGATGGTTAATTAAAACGTAAAATAAATATTTTCAGCTGGATCATCTGTTTGCTCTGGAACTCCTGCTTGTCATTGAGGTTCAGCTGGAAAGCAGCAGTATCTGTAGACAATCAGGACTGTTCCCTTGGCAGAAATGCAACTTTAGCAGTGGAACTGTAGTCTTACAGATGATGATATGTGGGCACGTACCTAGTAATCCTTCCACTGGTGTATACTCACAACCTTTGAGTCTGTAGTTAATTTACATTATTAACAGTATTTACTAGGCTCTTAAATTTTTATCAGTTGAGGGAAAAGGATAATTATGTAGCGTCATAGGTGTCATTGGAATGATTTGGTACCCTCTGCTAAAGGGTGACCTATGGGGGATGCAAGAAGGAGACCATATGATGATACTTTGTCTTCATGTCTTTGCATTTGATTCTTGAGTGTTTTGACAAATCTATGTTTTTATTGTTACTTTTTGGTTTAAATGTTATGATGAGGGATTGAGCTGAATTACACTTTTTTTTCTGGTTTGGAGGAAACTAAATATTATTACCAAAGCAGAAAGTGAAACAGAGGTTGCATACTTGGTAGCTTAGCAATATCTTAATGTGTTGGCTTATGTGGGTCATCCAGTTTAAAAACATTGCCTACTGAATATGGATAAAAACTTACAAGTTTGTCTGTTTAGACCTGCTCAGTGAGACCTGCTGTCTACAAAAAATGATGCACAATCATATTATACTTGTGGTAAAAAAATCTGTGGATTTTGCATAGTATGTGTTACCTATGCATGCATGCAAGGTTCTCTCGGTTTCCATTAATGTATGTTACATATATACTTGTCCGTCCTGTCAATGGTATTACTGGTCCCTCTGTTTGTACAGTTCCAAGCATGAGAGGTCTGAGTCTATCTGTACCTGTGGCTCCCTGGTCAAATTTATTGCTTGTTGTTGAATGTTTTAATCTTGGAGATTGATTCAGGAGTGTGTTTTCTGTGCTGTGTGAGAAATTTGTATGGTTCATTAATGTTTTATCTTACTTAAATATTCCATGTTGTTGTATGGTTCATTAATGTTTTATCTTAAATATTCCATGTTAGTGTATTATGACATTATTTTGCATTTTATGTTCTTGTTATTAGTTATAGGAATAATGGAAGAAATGTCTGACTGAATGTACAGAGCTAATTTGAGTTACGATGGGGAGAGAGTGTATGGGGTGTTGAACTAGGAAGACTGGAGTGTGAGCCAGGAAAAGCATTTTAGGCAGAAGCTCCAGGTGATGGTGTGTTAATGTGGTGGGAAAATTTGGGGGCAAGGTGGTGCGAGAAGATGAGAAAAATCATAGTTGTATTATCATACTCTGGATTTCCTCATTGTATCTCTGCCTTATGTAGTATACAGGAATAACAGTGCTTTGAGGAATAAGTAAGATAGTATATAACGAAGACTGTTCACAGAGAATTCCTCCTTGATTTGTTGCAAAATTTGGAAGATGTATACCAAATGAGACAGATGTTTTCACAGTGAAGACATGAAAATGTCCTTAGAGGATTAGATTCTGTCCTTGCTGGTGTCACAGCAAGATGCCAGGCAGATCACGTTGATCAGAAAGGTTCGTATGTATTGTGTTCAGTTTTTTTGGTACTTGATTTGAAATTATAGTAGTGTGATTTGTAGTCATGACTAAAACAGCTGCAATGGTAAAATTAGTGAGTTTTGCTCTGATTGGAAGATGCTGTCAAATGTGATGGTTATAATGAAGAAAAACAGTTTCTCAGTTTTAGCACCTGAAGATAGGTATTAAAACTAGCTGTAGAAGTGGAGAATGGGTTTGTTTCTTTGGTTTATTTCCTGAAATAATCGTCTTTCAACCCGTCATGGTCCCAGAACTGGAAAAATGGACTGAAAAGGACAGAACTAGTTACTAGAGTTTAAGGATGTGCTCTCTTCTGTATGCTCTCAAAAGCAAAATCTGACTGATGATGTCTGTATAATTGCTCTCATGTTAATTGAAATGCTCCATTTGTTTACAATACCCAGTTTCTGCTGGAAGCCTGCTTTTTGTCTCATGTTTTTGCTTGAAGAATAATGTTCACAGATTATAGTGGTTTATGATAGGTTTACTTTTCTAGTGAATGGTTACTCTTTAAATTCATTTATTTGTCTCTGGTTGTATCATGGTCTTCCATTCTTGCAGTTGTGAAGATTGCAGGAATCACCAACACCAGTAGTGTTTGTAAGGGTAAGTTTGCTTGCTGTGTACAATTAGTCTTTTGGCTCAACTGGTGATCTCGAATTCTGTGACAGGGAAGAGAGATATACTGTATTCTTTGAAGGTATGTGCTGTGAACTGTCAGTGATACACACAAAGTTTTCCTCCTGTAGGATCTTGGATAGGGGTCATGGCAGTTACATTTGTAGTGGGGAATGGTTTTCATTGCAACACCTTTAGCCCTTCTTTACAAGAATTTTGACTTGCCAGTTATAAGTTTGGAGTAAAACTAACGTTGATGCCACTCATGACAGCTTCAGCAGAAGGCCTCCAAATGGCAACAGTGGGTGCTGAGCTGAGAGCACCGCTGGGATTTTTAGGAGAAACAGAAGCACCTAAATCAGATTATAACACTCATGGTAGTGCATGTTTCGTGGGATTGTAACGATTAGCATTTCATGTAGCGGTTTTCTTTGAAAAGCCATTTATGGGGTTACTTAGGTCGTGTAAGATAGTAAATCAGGCAAAAGTTACTAACATCCCAGGATTATTTTACTCTTTGTGGGTACTACAATGTTATCTGAATGTACTGAGTAAGCCTTGAACGTTTTTATGATGTGAATAACATTAATCCGTTTGTGTAACATATAGCTTAGTTAATGGTAAGGAATTTGTTCTTCTTAATATTGTGATGCTCTGAGACTTTCCACCATGGGGGTGGTGATAGATTTCCAAGACACCAGAGGGATTTGGAGCCAGTGATGCGGTTGTTTGTAGCTCAGTGAACTGTGTCTATTACTTTTTAACATACTTCTGTGAGAAAATCTGATCTTGGATAAGAAGAGAGAAGTATGAGCAGTCGATTTCTAGTCAGTATGTTCTGTTGCAAAATTGGCAACGCTAAAATGTTTTGCAAGGTGTCACTGTGGCATCTGTCCTCAAGTTTCAGCTGTTGTGACCCTTCCTCAATTTAAAATGCATATGTTTGTTTCATAATTGTTTCTTTTCCTTGAGATCATGAGTAGGTCTTAGGAAAGCATCGTGACTTTCAAGGCAAAATTACTTGGTGTATCAGCAAAGTCATTCTTCAGTTAGGTCAAGAAATGAGCTGTCACAGGGAGCGCTTTGGCTGCTGCAGCAATAACAGATACAGGAAATGGAGAAGTTCTGTAAAACTTGAATTATGTGAAGAAAGAGATCTTGTTGAAGAAAGTAGATGCTTTTCTGTATGAGGCCAATTACAGTCTTATCTCTTTTGTGTACTTGAAGTGGAGTGGGTTTATGAAGGGTTAGCCAATAGTGGCTCTTGATGGCATTTGGAAAGAAGAGGTTCATTCAAAGCAGGAAACTTGCATTTAAGTGCCTTGAAACTCTCTAAATATGCTTATCTCTGCCTATCAAGTGTAAAGGAAGTGTAGGGAGATTAGCTTTCCTAGACTACAGTTACTCTTTGTGAATATTGCTGTAAGTGTTAAGATATTTATCTCAAAGGCGTAATTTTGCTATAAACTCATCTTGAACTAAATTATCTGCTACTTCGCATTTTTATGAGAAAAATCATTAAAAATCGTGTCCTTGCATTCTCAAACCTTCCAGCACATTTTAACTTTTTCGAGTCAAGATCATTGTTCATCAAACTGTTAAATATTATATGAATGTGTCAAATTACAGTTTAGAGAACAGCAGAAACTAAAGATTTGATCTGAGTAGGACAAAGTTTTACTTTTGTCACTGGGCATGTTGGATCCTTCAGTTCATTCTGAAGTCTGTTTCTCAAAGTACTTTGAGAGATGAGCTGTGTTTATGGTGCCAGAACTGACAGCACTGCTTTTTGAGGTTTTATCCTCCTTGTAACTGGGAGGGTATCATCCATAATTAGAAGCTGCACTTTACGCAAGTCTTCTTGTTTGTTTGTTTTCTTTTATTTTTTTTTTCCTTTTTATTTCTTATTTAATTTAAATTGAACTCTGGAAGAATACAGCTACTAATCATTCTTTTCAGAAAATAAACAAATACCAAATCATATCTCTAGCTGTGCAGATGAGGTAAGTCTGCATGGTCTTGTGTGCTAAATTAGGCATAAATTCACTTTTTTGCTTGCCAGGAAGATTTTAAAAGTCTTCAGTTTCAAGTCTGCACATTGTAGAGATACCTGATACATCTGTAACAGCAATAAAGGTACAAATGCTTCAGCCATCGCACACTTGCTGTCTGCAGTCTTTCTGATATTCTGCACTGAACAGTGTATCTGCAGGTTGTGTACAGTAGCAAGATGGCTTCTGCGTACGCTGCATTTTTTACAAGGATTGCATTATCCTTCTAATTTTGTGTTGCACTTATGTTAGATAATTATACTCTGTGATTTAATAATTCTTCTGAATTGTCTCTTGCTGAGCTTGTTCAATCTTGCAGCTGCAACTTTTTCCCCAGTTCCCTAAATGATTGTCTTTATGTCAAAATGCATTAAATGCAAAAACATCATTGAATAAACAATATTTAGGTTTACATACAATACAACATCTAATTATGAGTGGTGCCCTCCTGGTTGCAGGGAGGATAAAAGTTCAAAAAGCAGTTCTGTCAGTTTTAACACCATAAATGCAGCTCATCTCTTAAAAAAACAATTATTAAACACAATAAAATTTAATATTAAATGGGAGAAAAATCACAATATGTATTTAAATTATATGTATTTAAAATATTTAACTATTTAAATATATTTTGTTGGACTGTGACTGTTTCTAAACATTATTCAGGTCATTTGCTTAAGCTATTACTTGTATATCTCATTGTGCCCACCTGATCATTGCCGGTCTGTAGGGGGTTGCACTAAGAATCCTGTTCTTTGATGTTTTCTGCTAAATAGGAATATGGATCTCAACATATTTTATTTTAATCCACCAGCTGAGTTCCCTGTTAGTTAATTGAGACTTAAAAGCAAATAATTAAAATGTCATGTGATATTTAGCCAAATATGTTGGAAAAAAACGAAGTAGGGTAATTGCTGTAGTTAGTTCTGTTAACTAATCTGTAATCATTTCAAGAAGCCATATTTTGCTTGGCAGTAATAATAATGCTTGAAATCAAGGCATTTACTGTGGTTTTGCTTTTAATTCTGTGGTAGAAACCAAGCTAATTACTACATTATTTTACTTTCCTTTATCCATTTCAGTTATTTATACAATATTTACAATCCACTAGAATCTACTTAATCTCCAGATATTTCCAAATATTGCAAGAACGATCCAGAAAATTGAACCACTAATTTTGTGAAGAGTCTTAGACTCCTATAAGTTCCTGGATCTTTAATTTTAAATGTTTGATCTGAAGTATATTACAAATAGAGCATTATATCTCTTTGTTGTTGTGGATGGTGAAATTTTTATTCCAGTAACACTATGCTGTGGTTTGGATACATCCTCTTGATTTTTTTTTTTATTTTTTTTTTTTTAAACCAGAACAAAAAATGGATGCTGGCTCTTTCTTCCTTTTTTTTATCACCACTTGCTATTTCACCATCTAAATTCAGTAAAACACATGTATCTGAGGGTGTGGATTTTTTTCCCTTAATATATTTTATTTGTTAAAAAAAAAAGTCTGTTAACTTCGAGTTGGGTGATATTGTTTCATGAAGCCCATTATGCTGATAGAGGTAGTTAGGTGGCTCGTGGTACTATGTGTTTAAGGTTGCTTGGGCTCTGTACAATAGGTTAAAATAGCTTGGAGTTCTGAATAAACTGGTTTAATTACAAGAGTGAGAAATTCAGAGGAAAGTTTAGAAATATAGTGACTAAGCTACATATAATCAGAACATGGCTTAAAATATTTTGAAAGATAAACCCAAGTCCTTTTGCAGGAATTAAACTAGAAATGCTCTTTCTGCAAAGGAGTATTTGATGTGTTGATGTTCCTAACTCTGTCAAACTGCTGTTCTAGTGGTAGAAGGGTTTAGTTCAGCTGTTCAGGATAGAACCCTTGAATGATGGTAACTATAGAAAAGCAAGCAGTAAGGGGGAAAATAGTGGGGAATATAGTTTCTGTCTGATGCTGTCTGAGTCCAGGGCAGGTAGTCAGGCTTTAATTACTGCCCCGGTTGTGAGAGGTACTGCTGTAGATTGTCTCTCTTCCTTGCTCTGGGACATCAACTGGCAGAGCTTGATGGCTTCTGCTGTTTTGCCGGTCTTTCCTAGCACAGCAGAACTAGGTGGACCCTCTCGGTGTATCCTGTCCAGTGCAGTTAATCTCGCTGTTGGGATAAATTAAAAGTGGGAAGAAAGTGCTTCAGAATAGAAGGGGGCACATGACAGTGGAAGAACTAAGGAGGAGAGTATTACTGCTGTGCAGCTCATGCCCTTACTGGCATGCTGTTGATAGGCAAGATCCTCCTTGCCAGCTTTCAAACCTTAAGATTCCTTGAGGTGGGCAAAGAAGGCTGGAATCAAATGTTTTAACAGCTTTTTTTTTTGTAAGAAACTTATATGCATTCATTCCCCTCCAATATCTGTTCATTTTAAAAGATTCCATAGTAGTGTGACAGGAAGACTATTCCTGTTATTTTATTCACTGCTTAAACGTAATTTCTAGTGGGCCAAATTTGGCCCACCGATTCCTATTTTGCTTTGTTTTGTTTTCCAAATGTTACCTTAATTTATCAATGTGTCATTGGCTTTTGCTTTGGATTGATACAATTTTTCTCTGCTTTTCTACTTTCCCTGTGAACACCTTATTACTGTCTGTTAAAGATCTGAAGTTTTCTGAAACTGTGTTATTGTTAGGCTCCAATTATTGACAGACCTTTCTGTTACCTGCTTAAACATTTTTCTTGTTACTGCACTTTGCTTCTCTTTTTTTCTGTCCTTTATGATTATGTGTTATTGCTGCTGCTTTCATATTCTTTGAAAAGGGTGGGTTTTGTCCAGTGTTCATTTGTGTGTGTGTCCATATAAAATTCTCTCCTTTACACTTGTTTCTATGGAGTTACCTTCTTTTAGGTATCTGCTAATGTCTTGTAACAATACTGTTTTTTTTTTTCTATGCTTGCCATGCTTACATGCTTATGCTATATAAGTTCCTGTCATTTATGCCAACAATTGCTTTGACCTATGAAGAATTCTTCTATAGAAGTTCAGATTTAGGTATTACTGTTTGCTCTCCTGTTCACAGACACTATTTTTATTTGATTTTTAAATAAAAAAGAACCATGATGAGTGGAGCTGCACATTATTTTGATTAAAGGTTAAGTAGGTGTATTTGACTAGGTGATAACTAGAGGTTTTGTCAGCCTTGCTTACTGTGATTTATAAGATGTCAGTACTGTGAGATGAAGCATTTGATTGTTTAAAAGTAACATTTTGGGGGTATAGCAGTTTTGTCTGGCTCATTCTTCTTGCTATGAAATAAATTTTTATAGTCTTACTTTATGTTCTGATTGTCCATTCTACAGTCTGAAAAATGATGTGTGAATACTCACTCTTCACGTTTAGCTGGCTCTTTGTATCATCTATTTTTTTATAGACAAGTATGTCTCTGAATAGCAAAGCTAAGCAAATCTTGATTTCTTGTCATTTTGGTTTAACTTATACCTAATATAGTATAATCTCCAATTTGATCTTTATCTGTGATTGGAGTAATTGTAGTGCATCTTTCTTCTTTTGCATTCACACTGTGTCATTTTGCTTTGGTGCAAGAATGGGGAACTGTGTATCCTCGGACTGATTTATTTCAGTGAAAATTTGTGGGGAATTGATATACTTGAGATTCCTGTTTCATTATTGGAACGGGTTTGGGCTCCAGAGGTGTAAGGCACCTTTCTATGTAGGTAAAGTGTTTACTTACAAAATCAGGCTAAGATTGATTGCTTGCTTCGTTGTATTTTTTTTCTTGATTTTTAACATACAGCATTTAAGCTGGCTGATTTTCCTGAGTGCTTATATACTACCTTTATTGTTCTCATATGATTAGTTTATGGCTCTTGTTGTAGCCATAGCTAATTTTACTGTTTAAAAATTGTACTTCTGTTCTGAAGTTGGATGTAGAAACCATTTTATTTCTGCACACTACATATCTTCATATTCCACAGAACTGAAACACCATTTCTAGCCTGCTTAATAAATATTCACCTCCTATAGCACCTGCTTGCTTTCTTCCTCCACTGTGTGAGGGTAAAGCTTTTTTTTTCCTAGCCTGCAAGTTTTTGAATGTGACCAAGCCAGTCATGAGAGGCAGTGTAATATGTATGCTGGTGTTTGTGTACTTTTATCTCTCAGTAACCGAGAGGCAGCTTAACCCTGTTGCCTTTATTATAGGAGAAGTGTATGCATATGGACAATTAGCACAGAGTATTTCGACAGCTGGAGTATTGTCCACATGACTTATTTGCCCTCAGGCTCTTTTCCATTTGCCATGAGAAAGCTAAAAACAATTTTCAAGAATCACCTGGATATTTGCTTCCTTCAGTGGCTTTGTCAGATTCTGAAAGACTTCCCGGCTCTGTGGAAGGTGGCTGATGGGAAGTGAATCATGAATATGAATCAGCATCTCTCCGCCCTTATATCCAAAATGCTGTTGCTAGGATATTCTTCTTTGTTTGCTACTCTTATCACATCATCACCTTTTTGAAATTCAGTCTCTGTCATCCTTTCTTTAATTACATTCAAATTCAAGCTGCTTGTGTTTCTCTGCAAGACCTTGACATAATCTTATTCCACCTTTGCATCTGCTGGTGTGTTTTGCTGCCTTTGCTTCTTCTGAATCTCTCTGAGTTCCAGTTTTCTCTGTTTCACTTCCTTTTTGTCCTGGATTGTCACCTACTCTGTGCGTGTGTTTTGCTAATGCTACTTTGTAACCACAGATTAGGGTATGCTTTTTTCCATTTCTACTGAATGTATATTTTTTTTTTGTTTAAAAAATGTTCATTTTTGTCTGCTTGTTTTTACTCTCTCCCCGCAACCACCCTGTTGTTATAGTGTGTTGTGAAAATGACCAGTTAAAAACAGAAGCGTTTTCTCAGTACACAAAGGTGAAGTCTCCATAAAGTTTGATCTGGGTCACCTAATTAATTGAATTTTTAATGTTGTTAGCTTATTTTTGAAGTGATGCTAAAAGCTAACAAAAAGATTGTTAAGATGTTTTATTTGGTGATTAATTATACTTTATATTTGAAGAGAAAGAATTTTGGTTAAAAGGGATGATAAAGTGAGAGTTCCCTAAGGTATTCAGAGAAGATTAATTTTTTTAGGTTTTTTTGTTTTTCTTTGAAGAAATAAGAGGGAAGTGGAAGGGAAAAGAAATGGATGCTCACTCATTAGCTTATGTTCTTCTAATGAGAGATGCCACAGATTAATACTAAAGAATGAATTCTTATAGCTGGAGGAACTTGCAGATGTTTCCTAAAGTGTTTCTTCTTCTTCAGCTTCCCTGACCTATATGAGCCCTATATCTCAAATATCTCGAGTTTCCAAGTTTGGTTATTTCAGCTAGGTTGAAGAAGAACATTTGGGGTATTTTTGTTTGGAGATATAACTTGTTCTTGTTTTCTTGAAGTGTGGCAGAAGATTTAAAATGTCTCATAGAACTTTTGTATTTCTCTGAAATGCTTACAAAGAAGTACCACAGAAGTACTTCATCCAAAGTCATGAAACACATTTTTACATTTAATGTATTAAGACAGCTAATTAGATCAAACATTTTATGAAAATGATACCAGCTTTCATTTGAAGACAGTTGGTTCAAAAAACATAGCGTAGGAATTGAATATATGTCCTGGTTTGCTTTTTTGACGCTTAGGGATGCAAAAGATGCAAAGAGTCAGACATGGGGAAATAAGTTAGTTGTGTTATTTAAGGTTATAAAGGTAATCCCAGTTCCCTAAGTAAACCAGATCTCCTGGCATCTTGTGTGAGAGCAATGCCCAAAGATTTTGTCCTTATTTTGAATGATCGTGGCTACTGTCATTCCACAAATAAATGAAAATTCAGCCCCTTTTTTTCTCTCTGAAGATCAGTACAAATCCCTTTATTTTGTATCTTCATGGTTTTCCTTTTCTGTTATGGAGCAACAGAAGCTTTTTCTTTTTTAAGTATTTTTTGAAACAGATTTTTCTGTCTCCCACTGTGGTGGCATCAAAAGGCTGGAGACCATGTTAGTAGTAAAAGTTGGGGCTTGTCTCTTGAGGCTGCGGGCAGCCCAGGCCAGATATTCTCACACTCTTGCAAGCTTTCATACTTTACAAAGCATTAGATGGGAGTTTCTTTCTCACAACTCTTGGAGGCTTTTTCAGGTACTCTTTTGAGGCTGTCTGTAGACTTGGGAATATGTAACTCTAAATACACTTGAATCATATATTCAGCTTTATTTTAGTTCTGATGTGCTCTCAACTGAACCGATTTCTGATTGCAGAGTGGGACCTCTGGATCTTCTTTAAAAACCTGATCTCTTCTTAGTTATTGTGAAGCTTGAAATAGACATTAGTAGATGAGTCATCTGGTACGTAGGTAAAAGGCAGTATACAGCAGAGGCCTCTACATGGTTCTCAAGTCCAAATTTCATTCTGAAAAATATGCCAGAAGTACTTGAAGCTTTCTGGTTCCGCTGGTGAAATGAACGCTGCTTAAAAAGGCTGTTTTCATGAAATGAGTAAGAGATACAATGCCAGAAACTCTTAGATGCTTAACTGAAGATGTTCAACAATCCTTTGGAAAATTTGTTGTTAGCTAGAAAACTGGCAGAATATTCAAGCAGAGAAGCCTGCCTGCCTGGTGCTGAAAGAGCTGGCACACCTCCGCTCTGTTCTCAGCTGTGTGCTCCCACAGGTAGCCCTGTGCTGGTACCAGGGGTCATTTGACAATGACAAGTAACTAAACTGTTAAAAAAAAATCTGTTTAAAAAAAGAAAAAAAAAAAAGTCCTATTCTGTTGATGTAGTTGCTTGAATGAACTTTCAGGAAAATCATCGGTTTTATCAGAGTAGGGTATTTTGGCTCTGAGTCAGAAGGATTGATGGTCCACTGCCACCAGGAAGAAGAAGGAGGGAATAGTCTCTTCCTACTTGGTCACAGTGACTGCTTAAGAAATTAGAAAGCTTTCTTCTGTCACCTTGCATTAAAAATTCTGAATTCTTCCTGTGGTAGCCTGTGTTACAACAAATCTCATTGTCTATTTAGGGGTATGTCTTTAGGGTTTTTTGCCCTTTTTTTTTTTTCAATTGGCCGATGTTCAAGATATTATGATGGCATGGTTTGTTCATAAATGTTCCCCCTTTGTTTCTGCTTTTCAGGATAACTTTTATTTGTATATTAAAAGTTAATACCTTCTGTCTTCCAGAGGCATTTGCTTTCAGGGGTGTTGGGATATCTGTGTAATACTCTTGAATTATGATGAAAAAAATTTAGAAATTGAAGCTTTCTGGCTTATATCAGCAATAGGTATTGATGACTCTTGATTTGTGCTGTGAGTTTCATATATGTTTATATCTATGAACTGTATATATGTAGTTCTGAACACAGAACTTTGAACACCAGGTATGGGAACCTGTAGAAAAAGAGTTTGTTCTTAATAATCTGGAGTAGTGGGTATCCCATGTAGCAGAGTGTTATGGCTAATTAAGCTACTAATCATCATTTGGGGGTGTAGATAGAGACTAAAATCAGTTAAAGTCTGGAATAATACTTAGTTCAGGCTTTGTGTCTTCTGAAAGTCTATATATGTTGCTTAGAGCCCAGTGAAGCTGTGGGGACAATATCTGTTTTCTCCACATGTCATATCTACATATGCAATCTTATTTGTAGTTTGTAGGCATATTTGATATGTAGAATGTTAGAAAAACTGCCTGTGAACTATGAAGAGTTGACTGTTTTACATGGCTGTGACAACTTGAATAATTGTGTATTTTTGGTTTTGCATTTTAGGAAATAAAATAATGCTAATGAAGCAACCATTTCCCTGAAGTTCCAGTTTTCAGGCTCACTGCCATTATGGGTAAGTTTTGTGTGTGATGTACATAAAAACTTAATTTGGATATTTTTAATTTCTATCGAAGACCAAAAACATTAGTGTAATACCATTCCTAGGAAATGTGTGCTTTGGCTGTGTAACTCAATGTAACGCCTACATGAAAGGCAGTGTTCAGCTGCTTTGCTAGTATTTAAAATACTTCTGGGGTGTTTTTTTTTCCATTGGAATATAGCACTTTTCCCTCACTATCTGGTCACTTAAAAGTTGAAATGTAGGAAATTAAGATTCATGGTATTAGGGTACTGAGCAATATTTACTGTGCTCTAAATGGTAATGGCTATTGGGGGGGGAAAAAAACCTTACAAAGTCTATATTAAAGAGTCTTATCATATTGTCTTGTGTCATTGCAGTGCAAAGCCAGAACTGTGTAAATGGTCTAACTGTGTTTTTCTAAGTATGTAGCACATTTGTATTACTTTAAATTTAATGTTGATTTTTCAAGTTGTACATGCCTTTTAATGAGTTGACTGTGTTGTGACTGTGATCACTTACCAGTGCTCACTCTCAAAAAAATCCCAACAAACCAACCAACCAAAACACACACATTTTTTTTATTGCTTTTGATTATTTTTTCTTGTTAACACTATTTTTTTCCCTAACCTCATGCTAATTGATAAAGTAGCTGAATCTAGGAATATAGCACTCCAGATTTCTGATATTTGCCAACATTTTGTGTGAGAGAAATGACTATTGACTCATATTGGATATTCAGTAAGCTTTGCCTCAGTGCTTTGGTTTTCTTTGTATGAAATGTGCTACCTAGTGACTGCTGGGAATTAAACCTCTAGCCAACTGCTAAAAGAACAATTTATTTTATTTTATTTTTTTTTTATTGCTGAGCACTAGAATAGACTAACACAATAAAATAGTTTAACTTTTTTAATTGTGGTAAGTTTTCAAATGTGTTTTAGTGTGAGAAAGGAATAACTGAGCTGCAAGAATGCCTTCAGTACTGCCATTAAATATTGCTAGTAAAACTTGCTTTTATAGATTTGCATATCTTAGTAGAATTATGAATAATGACAGCATGAGCAATGATCAAAGTTACTCACTTTCAGACCAGCTTTCTGATGTGTTAAGAGTCTATTAAATTAGAAGACTGAAATCCCACAATTTCCTGATATGACAAATATATTTGGTTATATTTGAATAGAGTGTGAAGGGATTCTTATAATTGCTGAATACCTGGAATGCTTGTTTGCCGATTTTAATGCTGAGTCTTTCTCGGGTCCGTGTTCGAGAAATACTGTTCTTTGTAAATCACAGCATTTAGCAATGAATTCTTAAAAAAACCATATCCATTGTGAAGCAGCATGAAGACATACAGTCAACAACTTTGTAGATAAATTTTGTTATCCAGTGTTCTAGATGCACGTTGAGTATAGTACTGTTGCTGTGGCAAGGAATTAATACAAAATATTAGTGACAAATAGATTTCCCCTAGTGATGGAGGTACAGGCTTCTGGGATTCAAAGTGCTTTCCTGTCTAAAGGAGCATCCCATTTTCAGGGCAAACCTCGTCTAGCATAGCCTCGGGCCATCACAGCTACAGCAGATCATCAGGATTTAGAATTTTGTGTAAACTTAAAATCTAAGCTCTGTAGCACTCCTGTGCCTAGGTTCAGTGCTTGTTTCTCCTTGTGAATTGCTCCTGTGAGCCCTAAAACTCCCTGCATTTGCAGTCCTGGAAGTTCTGTGGTGGTTTGTGGTTGTGGGGGTTTTTTTGGTGGTGGAGTTTTGGTTTTGGTTGGGTTTTTTGGGGGCGTGTTTGGGTTTTTTTTTTTTTTTTTTTTTTTTTTTTTTTGTTTAAATGACTGTGGGCCATCAGCAGATGCTCAAACAGTGGAGGTGTTCCTGTGGGAGTTTGTGTATGCTTCCTATGTCTGTGGCTGTACCTGTTCAGGACAGAGGAAAAGTGATTCAAAAGTACTTGCTTTTCTTTTTCTTTATTATGGAAAGTGGGAGCGGAAGTGTGATTTCTAGTTAACATTTCATCCATGGACATTACTTGAAACAAAGTAGATAAACCTGTTTTTTTTTCCTGCCCTTCTCTTATTAATACAGCCTGCAGTTCTGTAGAGTTGTCAATCCCTGTTATAACTTGAGTTTTTTCAGACTTACCATTTAAGTGTGCTTACCCATTAAGCTCTTTATTTTCTTATTTTCTGTTTTTTATTTTTATTTCTCTATTTTCTGTTAATGGTAAATAAAATAAAAATGTTTGCAACATGGTAGTAATGGTTTTTTAATTTGGCAATTATGTATTGACGTGTAATATGGACTTCTAGATTTTAGAATAATGCCTGCCTATTTGTGAAATGAGACAATAATGCACTTAAAATGTAACAGTCATTTACGCTTATCTTGTCTTTTTCTCTGAGCAGATGAGCAGCAAGCTTTGAACTCAATCATGCAGGATTTGGCTGTGCTTCATAAGGCCAGTCGTCCTGTATTGCCCCAGCAAGAAACAGGAAAACCAAAGTCATCTTCACCTAAAAAACAGGTAATCTTTAATATCCTGACTAACCTATTGAACATGGAATGTCCTGCTGTGACTTCTATAATTATCTTACTTGCCAGACCAGTGAGCATACCAGAATGAGCTATTAGTCTCCCACATTTGCTGCCATTTTCTTTGTTCATGTTCTTAAATTATTAGCAAAATGAAATGGTGGCATTTTAGCCCAGGTGATAGTGTATGCTTAAATGACTCTGATCCTGATAAATTGAAAATTATAGGGGTGTTTTGACACTGTCTGTAGATCGATGTATTATTTTATTACTATTATTTGATTGGTACTAGACTATTTTAAAGTATCAAGGTGTGTTAATATCTCATACTTGGAGATGATTAAATTTGTGAGTTTTGAAAGCAATCACTTGTGAACCAAGTAATTTTTCTGAAGATACAACATTATTTGGATATAATCTGTGTTTGAATGCATTATTTTTTTTCCTGCAATAGTTGGTAATACAACTTGATTCCTAAAATTATGATTTTGCAAAACAATTTTATTTCCATGTAACTGCAGGTATTTACAAGTATCTTTGTTATTGGCAAATTGATTGCATGAATGCTGGCTTAATTACATGTGTGGGTTTCTATGGTAATGCTTATGAAACAAAATATGTTTCTTAAGCCTGGAATGCTCAGCTCCCAAGTGTGCATAAAAACCTGTTACAGTAGCTAAATCTACCTGCCTGTTCATGATAAAGAATTTGTTGGCAATCAGCTCCACACTGAATTTGAAATCATGAAGCTGTTATAATAATAAAATATAGTGATAGAAAATAATGTGTTTACTTACAGAAGTATTTGTTGTACTTCAGAATAATTTTCCGTATTTTTTACACACTTTGAGCCTCTATTAGATACCTCAGCAGAAGTGCCTTGTTAAAATGCTTGGTATATTATCAAGGACATAAAATTTGTATGGACTGCTTAAGGATTTTACTTCTGGTGTGGGATTATTGAGTGGGGTTTCACTGCCTTCATTAAAGGAGGTAGTAACAAACTAATAGCGGTTCCTTCATCTCTTTTCTTACAGAACGATGTTAGAGTCAAATTTGAACATCGAGGTGAAAAAAGGTAAGGTGGGAACACAGGAAACAATCTTGTCTTTTAATTTCTTATAGAATTTTGTTGGGCTTCTATCATAAAGTTTCAAATAAACTGTCCAAAGCGTTTCAGATACCTGACTGTATTTGGTTTGAGCTTAAATTTAATTTTGGTATGAACACAACTTAAGGAGATATAATCTGTTTAAACTGTTGCCTCTAAGTATACGTAAATGCAGAAGTATCTTACTGTAGCTATGTCCCATGTAATATCCCTCATTTGTTTACACTTCAGATAGGTGTTGGTAGCCTAGAACAATTACTTAGATCATTAGCATAGATCTCAAATATAAGTAGACCAGCAAATATTTATTTTTTTTCCTGCATTATGTGCTTAATAAATGCATGATAATACATTGTTACTGTGAAACCTAGATCTTAAAGCTCAATATTAGATTGTACTTTGGAGGAACCAACCTGAGAACTGTAGCAGGAAAATTTATTAGACTTTCTAATTAGATTGTTTTCATTGATAATTTTGAATAATCAGTTAAAATTTATTTTCATTTTGTGTATGAGAGGTACACACTTAAATTATACAGACATCTATCTCTATGTATCTCTGCTCTGATGTCTGCTCAAAAGCCTTGCAGAAGTTGGATCTACAGTTCCGTGCAGAACTGGTGTGTGGACAACTCATTTTGTCTGTCTCCTGAAAGCATAAACCCTCATTGAACCTACAGAGAAAAGGTTATAGAATAAGATCTCTGAAAATAATTAATGACAAAGGAAATAATATCCTGGTCATGGTATTTGTCAATAGAAATAGCAAATTCCTTAAGTAAAGATTGCTTTGGAATGAAACCTGTGCTACTTCAGGGCAGTCCTTAGTGTGCTGTGCAATAGATCAGTGTGTGCCCACGCTGAATGCAGTATGTGCCCTCTCTTTACATGTGGTACTAAAATAGCAGTAAGTTCCCCAGGTGTTAACATTCTTCAGCTTCTTTCCATCACTTTTCTGAACATCCCGTATACTACTGCATCGGTAGTGGTTGAGCGCTGTAAGTAATTTGGAGGAAATAAGTCTCTTCAAAAGCTTTGAAAATCGAGGACTCTTCTACCTAGCGATTTCTTGTGAAATAAGTGGAAGTGTGAATTTGAGAACTGTTTACTCCCTGGCAGTCTGCACGGACAGTGCATTTTTGCAGTTTATCTTAATTCACTTTCACAGGCTACTAAGTTAATCAATTTAATATGAATACAAGCATAAAGTAAGTGTGTGGAAGGATGCCTTTCCCAAGCTGTTATGCTGATGGGCCTAGCTCTGTTTTGGACTGGCCCAAGTAACTCGAGCCTGCTTGCCCAGGGGTACTGGGCAGCCCAGGCTCATTGCTCAGCATGACTTATAATAACTTTTGTTGCCTGAGCATGTAGATCTGAAGATAAAATAATGAAATTATGCAAGAAAAATAAGTTATGCAACGGCTTTCTCACTAGTTTTTAAAAAGGGAAGCAGAAAACAGAAGTGATTCCAGAGTTTCAGTAGTGAGTGTGGCACTCTGTACTTAGGAGTGCACAGTGTGATGGGCAGAGTTCCAGGCTTGCTAAACTGTTAACTACAGTGAGAATTGATGTTTTTTCTTTTAAGATTTTATTTTTTCAAAATAATTTTTAATTGGAAGTGGCCTGGCTTCTAGCCTCATTGCAGTGAGAAATATTGTTCCCTAACCAGTGTACCAGCTGAAACGCTGATAAAAGGGACAGTTACCCTTTGCTAATTTTTCTGCTTCACAACATTTGAGGGCTGTTTCTTTTCTGAATGTGAATTGAATGTACCTCACTAGCTTAGTCACTTCTAAAAACTTTTTTTGTTCTATGGTGTTGTGTCTCAAATAGTACAATAGGGTTTTTTCTTACAGTAAAAGGTCAGTTATAGGCATTTTGGGCTATTTGGCTTGACTAGTTAAAATAGAATGAGTTGTTGACCTACAACTGCACCATTCTTACAGGAGCACGCTTGAAGCACAGTTAGTGGTGGTCTCAGCAGTCTGAGCATGTGTTCGTTATGATAAAGATGGTGACATTCAGTTACCTTACTCAGATAAGATAGTCTTTCAGATTTCCATAAAGTGGGGATGGTAGGAGTAATTCTTTCCTGATACTTATGCTTGTCAGCCTACGGTACTCCACTGTCTTAGTTTTATGAAGCAGAACATTTTAGAAGTGTCTAAGAATTTGCCTCTGGAATGGAAGCATGCAAAGCATTAAGTAAAGAAAGAAGCCATATGCAAGCCAGTAAAATAGTCATAATGAGATCTAATTTTATGCGTGATTATCCCTTATAACTTTTTCACTGCTTTTTTCTCATTTTTTAGTGACTCACAGTATGGGCGACAGTGAATAAAGCATAGCCTCTTACAGTCTTTTTAGTAATAAATTTAATTCTAAGATCATTCTTAAGTAATGAGTTGCCAGATTTTCATAAGTAATGGACAAAAATTCTTTATAACTTAAATTGTGTTTCAGGATCCTGCAATTACCAAGGCCTGTTAAACTTGAAGATCTTGCAGCTAAAGCTAAAGTTGCTTTTGGACAGACTATGGATTTACATTACAGCAATAATGAGGTAATATTCTGTGTCTTCTAAATTCTTGTTGACTTGTACATTGATTATTTTAAGGCTGAAATTTGCTTTCATAAGCAGTGAGAACCACTCCTGTGACAAAACTTACTTCTGTGACAAAACCCCAGATGTCTAATGTGTGTGTTCTCAAATAAGCAAGGCTTCTCTAAATTAGGATAGGCAGGAGGTGCATGAAATGTTTTACCAGGAGAGTCATTATCTTAATGAATTATTTCTCAGACTTGATTGGGAATAGGTAAATTGTCTTCCTGCTCTGCCACAATCTTGTTGCCTGACTTTGGGAAAGCCTTTACCTCTTTGAGCTTTGTCATGTTTATAAATTTGAAATAACACTTATCCTTTCTTGTACACTTTTTTTTTTCTTTAAGGATTAGTCTTGTTAGGTAATCACTGGAATGCTCCATTTAGTCGTGTTTAGCTTGGAGAACTAGGCTTAACTGTTGCTCTTCTTAAAGTGACTAGTTCACAAAGATTGCTTGGGAACAGCGCGAGGGCTGTCAAGCCACTTGTGCCTGATCAGTATTTCTTCCAGCTTTCCTTTAGAAGTAGAGGTGGAATTATTAATAGGAGGTATATTTACAGATGCAGGATCCGTTCTTAGGAGTTACTTCTGTTTTTTGCCTTGAGTCAGCAAAGTGCATGGAGGATTACTTGTATGCTTGGTTATGCACAACATAATTGCTGTATCTAATCTGCATCTTTGCAGAAGCAGATGCCTGTAATTGCTGTTTGTTGGTTACTCACCACCTTACCAGGCACTTCTGTGAAACTGATCCTCAAAATGAAGAATTCCAATAGAAGGCTTTTGGAGATTAGAAGGGTCAGGAGAAATGGCCATTCATGATGCTTTAGTCTCAGCTCCTTCCTCTGATAGAATTTTAGGCATTTGATCAAGTTTTCTGCTTGTCAGCTTCTGCACTACTTGGCAAATCATCCCATCGCCATTCCGAAATGTGAACCTGTCATTAGCATTAAAACTGCAACTTAAAATGAAGAGCATGCTCATTTATTACCAAGACCTTCCTCCCTCTTTCCCATTTCTTTTTGTATAAAAGTACTGTTTTCAACTGATGTTGTATTTGAGCATCACTGGCTGAGACTGTTTACGAGTAGAATAGATTTTTAAAAATGCTTGTCCCTTTGTTACAAGCAGAAATTGGAATTTACACTCCTGAAACATAAGCCCAATTTCAATCGTTATAGAACTCAGATCTCAAGTGTGCTTTAATGGCATGAGGTTTTCTGTTCTAAAGGTACATTTATGCCAAGTTAATTCTAATTAATTAGATCCAAGTAAGATTCTGGTAAGGACTACAGTTGTTCCATGCGGATCACATCATGCCTGATACGCTTCCTTAAGAAATTCTTTTTCAATGGAGAAGTTTTGTTAGTGGTGCAACTTCAAACAAATACAGTAGTATTATTGTGAGGTACAAAAATGTGCTTTATGCTCTGTAAAACAGGGTTTATTTTTATTTATCTGATAGACTTGCATTATTTTAGGCGATGGCAAATGCATTGACACAGTTGCACATGTTTCTCTGAAACTTGTAGGGTATTAAGTTGTACATATGTACAAGATGGTTGTTCCTTCATTGTCAAGACTTGTTTCACCATGCTGTATCTATTGAAGGCATCTGAAGGAAGAGTTAAGGTTGAACTTCAGACATTTTGGTGCTAACTTGAGGCATCATTCAATAAATTTTATTTTCAAGTTGTTTGGAATGAAAGGAAAGCATCAGTTATTTGTTTCTCTGCGCTTCCTTATTTCTTTCTTGCATTCTGTTTAAGACATCTTTACTTTTTCCCTTTTTGTAGCTTGTAATTCCATTAACCACACAGGATGACTTGGACAAAGCAGTTGAACTGCTTGATCGTAGTATTCATATGAAAAGTCTCAAGATATTGCTTGTAATACATGGAAATACACAGGTATGAGTTAACATGCTTAAATGTCTTTTTCCTCGGTTTTCATATTGTAGAATAATTTGTATCTTTTCTTAAAGATGATGTTTTTCCAATTGAAAATATTACTGATTGCTTCTTCAGTTCACTTTTAACATCTATTAGCATTTTGTGTTGACTTAGGTTCTAGATTCTGTTACTCTGTCTTTGTTTGCTTTGCCTACAGTGGTAGAAAGGTGTTCCTTAACAGGATGATGACGTGATGCAAATTTTAAAAGCGTGTAGAATTTAAGTAACTGCAGTTATTTGAAACTGTACTTTAAGTCGTATGTTGGTGACACTCCTTTGTGACATGTTACATGTTTGTTGTACCAAACAGTAGCAGTGGACTATAGGCTTAATACTGAGTTATTTTGGTATTATCTAACACATCGTGGCCATGACATTGATAGGATTTGTGTATTAGTACATATTGAAAATTATTGTTAAATACTAAGAATGAGCTGGTAAAATAGATGAATTTTGATTGTAAGTTGGCAAGCTTCTTTTTGACTGCTTGAAAAAAGGAATGTGCTGCATAAAGCCTATAAAGTTTGCGACGTATTTTCATTGTCAGGAGTATAAGGTAATAACTGCAGTTTGCAATATGCATGGCTTTTCAGTCACCCAGTGTAAATAACGTGGAACCTTTGCCGTCACTGGAAGACTTAGATAATACAGTGTTTGGTGTGACAGACAGAAAAAGGCGACTCTCTGTAATAGGTAAGCTACATATTTCCATAGCTTTAATTGTAAAAACTTTTGTAATATTCTCTTCATGAAGATCTTGCTCGCAACTGTTTGAATTTCTCTCACTCATTAATGACTCTACTATGAGTTTGTATTCAGGGGAGTGGATCTTGACTTTTAAGTCAAAGGTGGTTTAAATACATATATATAATACAGAAAATTAACCAAAAAAAAAAATCACAGGTAAATAAATCTATGTAGAATTATTTGGGGTAACTGATGGGTGTCCTAAAAAGCTGATGTTAGTACTCCCCTTTATTTTCAGATACAGGAATTGTGTTACTGAAAAATCTGTTTGTTTATATGGCAGTGCATTTCCTTGTTCAATTTAGGACTGCCATATTTTTTTTAATCTTAGTGTGCAAGGATTTGTTCAAGATACTTATTTTGTCATTGATAAAAGCTTTTTGCTTATTTTAAAGGTGGTGTGATGTTAACTTCCAAATTTAATTATGAAACTAGTGAGTTTAATGAATAATTTTTCAGACCATTTAATTAATTTATTTTGCATTTATTATAAACAGAGGTATTCATGTTCTTGCAGACATAATATTCTACAAAGAAAAAACAAAATTCTCAAGAGTTGGAAAGGATTAGTTGACATGGGTAGAAGGACTTGGATTTTTATTTTGTTTCAAAAGAATACATTTACCCAGCAAGATGTGTGGGCAAATTATATTTCTGTTCCTATACAATTAAAATTTTTTTTAATGCCATTGAGGCAACGCTGCTCCAAATTCTTTGTAATTCCCATATGACGTATTTTTCATGCTTATATGTAAGTCTTGTATTGCGTAGGCATTTGGGAATTTTCTAAAGCAAGAGGTGATCCAGGCAGGCTCAGTGCCTCTGAAGCATTTGAATAAAGCCCCTGGATTCTGGGTTAGCGAAGAGATTCTAATTAGCCTTTTTTGTTTCAAAAGGTTCTAATACTCGTGATAGGAGTTCACCTCCCCCAGGATACATTCCAGATGAGCTGCATCAGGTGGCCCGAAATGGGTCCTTCACCAGTATCAACAGTGAGGGTGAATTCATTCCAGAAAGTATGGATCAGGTACATGTGTGATTTATTAAAATGACAGTTTTTGTTAGGTTGATTTATGACATACTGCTGTTCAAGAAGGATATGGAATTGTTAAAAAGAATAGCTAAAAAGATTATGACAACCCAAGAACACATGATCTGTGAGAGAAGGTTAAAATAATTGTGGTTGTTTAGTCTTGTAGAACCTGTTTTTTTCTCTGTAAGTCTCTTCAATTATTTAAATGTGTTGCTACAAGGAGAAAGATAATATTCTTAATTTCCATGATAGTTGGGTGAGGTAGTGATAGATACAAATTAGAGCAAGAGGTGTCTACATTAGAAAGCACAAACCTTTTTATTTTAATGAGAAGGTTATGTAAGCAAGACCAGTTTTCTAAATTTCTCCCAGGTAATTAAAGGAGTTTTTAAAGAAGAGTTTGGATCTGTCAGAATTATTTGAACATGGTTGATACTGTGTTGGGGTAAAGGCAAGGGATAGTGGTGGGCTTGTTATAAATAAGCTCTGAAATACTTTCTGCGGTCACATTTTTGTCTGAGGAACACAAATGTATGCTATTTTGTTCTCCTTATTCACCTGCATTATTGGTGTGGGATATCGGCACACTTAGCATGCTTAAAAATCCTGCTCTCTGAATATCAAAATTGCCCTTAAAAACAGCAGGAAAGATGGAGGAATGTAATGGCTCACAGAATTGGCAATGCAGAAAGAGATATTTTAAGGAGAAAAAAAAATAATGCTGCATACCCGAATCCCTTCGAGTTCTTGTTGACATTGGCACTGCATTCACAAATGGCAAGAGACAACGGTTTTATGAGCTGACTAAATGAGAGACAGATGATAGAATAAAAATAGAGGCAAAGAGATTGTGCAATTTGTTGCACAATTTTAATGACTGAGCTGGGAATTGAGACCGAATCTCCTAATTTCCAGACCAGGGTGCTATTCATTATCATAGCCATGTAGTCAGATCTGGCCCAGGCCAGGATTCATTCAGTGAAATGATTGCTCTTGGCCTGGGCGAAGTCATTTTTGGTCACTGACTGGTCAGACAGACAGACAGATGATCTCTGAGGCCCAGGATGTCCTTTCACTCCAGAGTATTCAAGAAACCCGTAACCTGTCATGTACGCATTGCTGTGTAAGATGTCAGTGGGGTTTAAATACAGGAATTTTACTTTCACAGGAAGCCAAGTTCAACCTTAGCAGCCTCAAGGGCCAGATTGGGGTGTTGGCAACTCACAACCTCTGTTTCCCTTCCCCCTAAGTTGCCACATCACCCTGGCAATTCTTGACCATGCTGCCTACATTTGTCACAGCCTGCCCCACAAAGACAAGAAGAGAATTTGGAAGTGGAGGGCTTTGCTCTGCTCTCCTGTTGGTCTACCTGAGCACACCTATTCAGACTCTGATAGCAAACACCACACTTTCCCTGCAGAAGAGCTCGTGGGTCAGATAGGAGTGGGCCATGGTCTACTTGGCCCAAGTTGGACCATACTGCTTTAAATTGTAGAGGTAATTAGTATGGCAGCAGATGGACTTTTTTCCCTTTCAGGATTGACTGTTCAGCGTGAGAAGAGAGGAATATAATTGCTGAACCTACGGTAACTGTTTTCCTCCCTGATGCAGAGTTCATTTATGTCTGAGTTTGCAGAGTGCAAACTCACTTTCTGGACACTGTTTCTTTAATAAGTCCTTGATTGGTGCTCAGCAAAGTACGTGCCCAGGACCTTTAAGATGCAGCACAGACCATAAATATTGGAGGGGTAACTGCTTAATTTACAGCAAAAGACTGGTGTCCAATTTATAGAAAATAGTAGATGCTATATAATATAGCAAAACAAACTTTATTTTAGGGGGGAACTCATTTTAAGATAACAGATGAGCTTTCCACTCTGTTTTTGAGGGGCAGGCTGATAAAATGGTCACATTCAATAATTCAACATTTAGATTCTGTTTCTACTTCTGAAAAATAAATCTGTAAAAGGTTTCAGATTGTTTTACTGCAAAGGAGAAGGGAGTGATGATTGCCTGTCATTAAACTTAGGACTTCAAGGGTGGTAGTGTGAGATACACAAAATGAATGTCAGACAATAAAAATAGCTGGTAATGAAGAGGATGCTCTTGATTATCAATCCATTTCTTTTTCTCTGGATTAGAATTCAAGAAACAGAGAAAGTGTTGATGATTGTTTTCATTATGTAATAGATCTGGCCTAGATTGTCAGCTTTATGACTCCTTCAGACTGATACATGACAGATTTCACACAGCTCATGAGCATCGATTACTAGGTCATCAGAAGCATTTTAGGGGGGGGGGGAAGGTCTTTGGTGTTTTTGTAAACACTTTCACATGAAAGTTATTTTATTTGAAATAGGATTTTAGTTTGGGTGAAAAGGAAGAGTGCTTATAGATTTTATGCATTCTCCTTCTTTCTTCCTCCGTTTTCTCTTTGGTTCTATTTAAAAATCTGCGTGGCTCACTTGGAGCCCTAACTAGAGATAAATGTTTAAAAGCTTTTTACAGCATTTGATTTCAGCTGTTTTCTGTGACTGCTAGTTGACCAAACTTGAAGCCACTACAGAGATTATATAAATTGTATTCATCACAATCTGTCATATTTGAGATTTTTTTTCTTTGGTGATGACAACAAAATCCACGTGTTTTTTTTTTTAAACTGTCTCAGCTTTTTATCCTTTAGCGGTGTTATTTTTGTTATTCTGTTAAGCTACTGTCATGCAGATACTGCTATATAATATTAAGAGACAATGGCACATACAGGAAGAATGCAGCAGTACAACTTGTTATGTAGAAAGTGTGATAGAGGATTAAATACCCTAACTATATTCTAGTTAGATGTGAGAAAAATTATCAAATCTTTCAGGATTGCAGAATGCAGTGCAGGTTCAACTATGGTAGCTAACTTTTTCTCTAGTAATTAATGTTTCTGTTTTGGTTTTTATTAGGCATTTCAATGCAGAAACCTTCAAGTATTTAAAAAAAAAAAAAAACCACAACCAAACAAAAAAACCCCAAACTTGAACTTGTTTGTCTTTCTCTGTTTGTTATTTATTAGATGCTGGATCCATTGTCTTTGAGCAGTCCTGAAAACTCTGGCTCGGGAAGCTGTCCCTCACTTGACAGCCCTTTAGATGGGTAAAAATTACTTACGTTCATTATTTGTCTTTATTAGGTTGCATAATGTATCAGTTGTAACATATAATAACTCTCCAGCGATGGCTATTACTGAACTTCTTCCAGAAATTCCTCTGTAGGTTATAGAACATTTATAAGAGCTTATTGAAACTTAATTGCTTACTAATGCATGGAAAATAGCAGTAGCTTTCTTTTTTTTTAATAATTTGCATTTGAAACACAAAAATTTAGACTTCAGATCCTACAAAAATGTACTGAAGTTTTTTTTACTAAATTTTGCCAGTCTTGCATACATGTGAAGTATATTTGTTGGCAGTGAGCTGCCCCATCAAATTTACATTTCTTCGGTACTGCTACACGAAGTAGCCTCCCTTTTCCAAGACAGAGGGCACCCCAATTCAAGAAAGAGGGTAGAATCATTTAAAGAGTTCAACAGACAATCCCCTCCTTTTCTTGGCAATTACTGTCCACTCCTCTCCCCTTGTTCCTCTTGCAGACTTTCCACTTATTTTTCTTTGTTTAAAGCTGTTACCAAGAGGCAGTGTGTACTGTGGTGGCTCTGGAGATCTGTTTTGATTGACCTCTTAGTAGATTCGTGTGTTTGAGAGGGTCACTGTTCAGAGTTTCTCAGCCACCAGGTAAGCTGAACAGAACATACTCCTGTTTGGCTTACGGTTGGTTGGGCAAATAACCTTGGGCCTTACATTGCACAGATTGGCTACTCACCTATTTGGAACTGCTCTACAAAGAATACTGCTAATTAAGTATTTTATTTAATTGGTTGAAAGGTAAAGTTGGATATCGTTGCCTGTGGCAATTAATCAGAGCTATTGTATTCCATAGTACCATTTGATTTGAGAATATGAGGACACAAATACATTTTGCGTTAAATTATGAGTGTCCATTTTAAAAGCAAGAAAACAATAGACATGAAAAGTATTTTGTGGTTGGAGGTTATACACACAGAGCGGTTAATGTAGCTACAAAGTACAGAAATTCTAGCAAATGCCAAATTTTTAGGTTTTTGTGGGATAAGGACAGGTAGAAGAAGGGGAAACAAAGCAATCTTAATTTGACTCATAATGTTTCTTCAAAATTTCTTTTGCTTGTTTTTTTATGTACTTCGTATGTCACCTCTACTTAGTTTGTTTTCCTTTTTTTTATTCAAATATTTCCTACAAAGATGTAGGTTTTGTGTCTCCATTTAGCTTCTGTTACCCACTAGAGAAATTCTTACCAGAAAAAGGAGGACATTGTTTTGGTATGTTTATGGAAATATACTGTAATCGGTTGCTCTGACTGGCAATCCCATCCATTCCTTTTGGTGGCTGGGGGTTATGTACCAACTGTAAGTAAGAAACAATGTGATCATACAAGAACCAAAAAATTCTTCATCATTCTATAACTCAATAAAATTTTTCTCTTAATCCTATGACTTTCATGGAGAGAAGAGGAAATATTTTGAGACATTAAAAGGTTCTGCATTTCTCTGGTTAAATTTCCTCAAGAGTTTTTTTCAGGCCATGTAAGATATTTTGCCAGTCAATAAACTTTTGTGTTTAGCCATAAAGGTGTTAAACATAACAGTGCTCCTTTGTGGCTTTACTTGTGATAATTCATGTTTTTACTAATATCATTGCTCATTAACACAGTCTCTTGCTTTCTTACTACATTAAGCTCATAAAGCAAGCTTTTCCATTATTACTGATCTTCAATTATTATTCATAACTACTAGATTTGATTTTCAAAATTATGTTCCATGTAACAGGTGCAGCAACTTGTATAGCAGTAAATTTTCATCAGTCGCAAAGAATTGTGAGACAGTAAGATTAAATGTTTAAGTACTAGATTAACAGCAGCTTTTAGACACTGTATGTTTTTATATTTTCAGAGACAACTATCCCAGATCTCGGATGCCAAGAGCACAGAGCTATCCAGATAATCATCAGGAATTCTCAGGTAGGCAAAATCGCTGGACGTGCTAGCTTTCCAGAACTCTTCCTCTTGCAAATAATAGGGCTGAGATGGGAAGTTCACATTGAGAGACACTGTATTACACAAACTTAGTATGGTAGGAGAAGACAAACCAACAGAATCCAATCCAAATGCACACTATAAAAGATACAATGAAATATAAGATCTTCCAAACATTTTCTTCTAGATTATTCTGTGTAACACCACTGTTAGTGTGCGTAGTATAACATATCTGCTTCTCTGAAAAAAACAAATGATGCAGTGGATAGGGGGACACAACAGTTTGTTAAACTGGACTGTAATGTCCATCTCTCTTAAGTTGGCACATAACCTTGCATAATTTATTTAATGTTGCAGTGTTGTGGTTTAACCCCAGTAGGCAGCTAAGCACCAGACGGCTGCTTGCTTACTCCCCCACAGTGGGATGGGGGAGAGAATCAGAATGGTGAAAGTGAGAAAACTTGTGACTTGAGCTAAAGACAGTTTAAAAGGTAAAGCAAAAGCTGCCCATGCAAGCAAAGCAAAATAAGGAATTTGTTCTCTGCCTGCCATCAGCAGGCAGCGGTTTAGCTGTTTCTAGGAAAGCAGGACTTCATCACACCTAATGGTTACCTAGGAAGACAAATGCCATAACTCTGAACATCCCCCTCTTCCTCCTCCTTTCTCCCAGCTTTTATCGCTGAGCACAACTTCTTGCAGTATGGGGTATTCCTTTGGTCAGCTGGGGTCAGCTGTCCCAGTTGTGTCCCCTCCCAGCTTCTTGTGCACTCCCAGCCTACTAGCTGGTAGGGCAGTGTGAGAAACAAAAAAAAAGCCGTGATGCTGTGTAAACACTGTTCAGCAATAACTAAAACATCCCTATGTTATCAGCACTGTTTTCGTCACAAATCCAACACATAGCACCATAGGAGCTATTATGAAGAAAATTAACCCCATCCCAGCCAAAATCAGTACATGGAGCCTTCATTTTCTCCTGTGTGAAATGAGGATCACTTTGAGGTGCTCATGACTTCTGTAATTGCGAAGTGCAAGGATGAAGGAGAACTGTGTGCTGTGCCTACAAATTAGTCATCACCGCTGATGTTTTTCATATGGTACTTTGGCTTGAATCCGGATTGCTGTGCTTGGTTCAGGATATGAAGTGCCATGAGTAACGTTGAAAGTGGTTTGAGGTCTCTCTCATTGACATACCTCACTATAGAATTTTGCTGTTGAACAATAATTAAACTTCCAGTGAATCTGGCAGATTTTGTGGGTTTTGGTCTATTATATACTTTAAGGCTTCTTTTTATTTTGTTTATGAAGCTTTATCCAAATAACTGTGTGATGGTGTGTTATTTTCTTTTAAGGATTCTAGAGTGCTTAACAGATTGCACCACTTCTACATGAAACTAAAGCTATGTATAGGAAGCATTTAGATGGCAGTGATAAATACCAAAAATGTAGGAAATGTCAGAAATTAGTTTGCCTTTGGTAATCTTAATCTAGTTTACTTGTCTTTGTTTATTATGGTTACTTTTCTAATAAGATGATCTTGCAATATTTTTTTCTTTTTTTTTTTTCCTGTGGAATGTTCTGGTATTTTAACAATGGGATAGCCAGTAGTCATCAATTCCATATTCAGTATTTATTCTCATAATTTGATGTGTAACAAAACCAGAATGGTGTAGAGTCAGAAAAAAACATCCATCTGGCCTAGTCTTTTCTCCTGCCACAACCAGTACCAGGCTTCTATAGAGCTGCGTGTAGTATTCCTTCCTCAGAATATATTCCTGGTCATGTATGGCTTAAGGGTTTGGCAAATGCAAGATGCTTTTCTGTTATTTGATAGGGTTTTTTTTTTCCTTCTGCAAATGTTTCCAGTCCATATTTCAACTTGTATAAACTTTCTCTGTATCAACAGTACGTTGTGGCAAGAAGTTGTGTAACTTACTGTGTTTTATGAAGAAGTATGCCCTTTGTGATTTTCTTTTTTTTTTTTTTTATAGACCTCCTTGTCTCCATTTGAGCTGTTGCTTTTTTAGTTTATAGAGGTCTGCATTGCTTATGGAGAAGCAATTTTCTATCTGTGGTCATCTCTGTACTTCTAAATCTTTTCCAATTTTACTAAATCCTTGGAAATGGAGCAGACCAAAACTTTGTTCAGTACATCTTAATGATTTATAGCATTTAATTTGCTTCTAAGCCAATAGAGAGAGTTCAGCTGCTGCCTTATTGGAACTCTCTATCACAGTCCTTTACACTAGCCTGCATTGAATTTCATCTGCCATTTTAACATCCAGTCACGTAGACTGTTAACGGCTTTCTGTAGTTCTTCTGTTGGTTTTATTTCTCCAAATGATTTTGTCACCTCGCTATTCATTGTTCTGTCCAGAGAATTCATGTGTAATTAAACTGCGTGAATTGTAGCCCAGATTCCTGTGGAACTGTTCACCATTTACTCCCATCTTATGTACTTATCTTCTAACCAATTATTTATGCATGTGGGACTCTTCCCTTTACCTTATGAATACTTTTATCCTTTAATAATTTTTAAAAGAAGATCTAATGAATGTGTTTTAGTAATTCAAGCTGTGTTGACTCATTTCCCAATTTTTCATATTTATGCATCTTTAAATTTTATTCTTTGTAATAGTTTCTGCCAGTTTTCCTGGTGAACTGTAGTTTCCCAGAATTCCTCTAGAAACTGTTCTTAAAACTGGAGTAATTAGGCAT
Organism: Charadrius vociferus; assembly: GCF_000708025.1. NCBI lineage: Eukaryota > Metazoa > Chordata > Aves > Charadriiformes > Charadriidae > Charadrius > Charadrius vociferus. The sequence continues at coordinate 7,458,290 of NW_009648925.1, read as the reverse complement.
GCTGCAGTACTCTGACATTCTTTTAAGCAAGAGGTTACAAACTACTTGAGCTATTGAATTCTTGATGCTTTGGAAATTTAGTCTGAATGTCCTTTTAGTTCTTGTGGTTTGTTAGATCTATGACTTTTGTTCTATAATCTTTTTTGCTCTGATTCTTCAACTTGAAACATATTCACTGATCTGTTCCCCCATGTTTAAGTTTATAGTACCAAACTGACAAATTTAATATGCTTTTGTCACATTTTAAATCTTGAAATGTATCTTTTTATTTCTAGTAGAGTATGATATCCCAATATTTGAGAAATTTGGAAAGGGGGGGACTTATCCCCGAAGATACCATATTTCATGTCATCAACAAGACTACAATGATGGTAAGTGTGAATACTGCAAGAGTTCTTCTTTAGTAATCTGTTTTTCTCACAATAAAAAGTGAAGAAGAAAATTTAGATTGTAAAATCTTTATAAATGAAAATATTGAAGAAATTGAAAGCTTAACTTCTTTCTCCAAACTCAATTGCTAAACTTCTAATGATTGATAGAGCTGCTGAGCAGTCTTACCTCTGGTAATGGATTACAGAATTCATGACTTGTGTGCACAGCTGTGAAAATGTTTTCTATCTTTGGCCATGCACGAGTCATCCAGTGTCAGCTTTTGACCTTTGTGACCCTTTTCTATCTAAAGTAGGTATGTCATTTAGTTTGTCGTTTCTTGTTTTGCTTAAAAAAAAAAAAACAAACCAAAAAAAACCCAGTGGAGTTCCTAATAACAATTTCTTAGATTAAACGAATAAGTAAAATTGAAGAGCAGTGATTTAAACCGAGAATTAACAGTTAGCTGGTGAAGTAAATTGTTGGAATACAAGACAGCACCTGCTGTTGTGGCCACAAAACTGATTTGGACAGTAATAACATTGATGTAAATTTTACATGTTAAATTTCCAAAGGAAAGAAAGAGATGCAGCTGAAGGATTGTCTCACTTGAGGGTTTGTCAAGCACTAGTTGAGAAGTGTTGAGAAGAAACTTTTCCAAAGACCAGGTGGTTTCATTTGCAGTATGGAATTAGCACAGCAGTATATGGAATTCTGTTACAGAAATAGCAAATGGAAGGACTGCAAGGCAGCTTCAGTCCAGTCCCTTGCTTTAAGGCAAGATTAAAAAGGCAAAGATCTGTCACACTGACTTTTTAAGTGAACTCTAAATTGACTTTAAGAGAAGAGATGCTCATATTCTTTATGTAACTAACTTCAGTGATAGTTTGTCTTCTAACTTACCGTTTTCTGTCTTCTAAATCATTTTTTCTGCAAATGAAACTAGTAACTAGTTACTTCATTTTAACACAGTGGAAAATTGGTCACTGCCTACATATAACGCTACATCGCACACAATCTGTTTTATCTCCTTAGTTTTCTTCTTTCAAGCCTTAAGCCTTGCCTCAGACATTTTTGCAAGCCTCACTTTTTTTTTTTTTTTTTGTCTCTTCCCCATTCTTGTAGTGGCCAAAACTAGATAGAGTACTCTAGCTAAGGCTTTTCTCATGGCTGCTTTGTGTGTAACATAGGATGTAACCGTAACTCAGTATGTAACAGTCATGTTAATATGTTCCAGAATGACACTTTATTTCATAGTCACCATAGTGACTGCTGTTCAGTCTATGGTCTGTTATAGTTCCTATATCCTTTTCTACATCACTTTCGGCCAACTTCACATTTTGTGGTTTCTGTATTTGATTTCTGTTTAAGTATGTATGTTGTACTTCCTTGCTGAATATCATCTTGTTAATTTCTGAATCATCTCCAACTTACTGATATCATTGTGAGTTTTGATTTTTATCTTTAAATGGACTTCCAGCCACACTTAACTTGATGTAATCTGCAATATTTCAGTGTAGTATGTTCCATCATATATACATCATCAGTATAGCATATAGAAGTGGACTGAAGGTAAACTGCTGTGGGTGTCCACTTAAATTATCCTCTCCTTTGAGAAATCACTGATAACAGCTCTGGATATCTTGGGCATACTCTACATAGTAAGTCGATCTATGCAATGCTTCACTAGTTAGCTTATGAGAATGTCCCAGTGAAATGGGGAATTTCGATTAGCTACATGTGACACACCAATTATGGCTGGTTTATCACCTTATTATCTTCCCAGTGGTTTATAAAACTGCTTAATAATTTGTTTGTGTATCTTTCTTGGAATTTAAATTGACCAGACTAATATATAAATCTGAGTCCAATTTTTCAAAGATACTTTATCTACCTTCTTCAGGCCCCTGGGAACTCCTTCTCCAGTGCAATACCAAATGAATCAGAGACTCCTTCAGCTATTTCTGAGTTCTGTAGGATAAAACTTCATCAAGCTATTCTGACCTAAAACTGTTCATGTTATCTAAATACACTAACATGAATTGCGTTAGTTGTAATTAACATCTTGCCTTTTTTTTTTTATTCTAATGCTGTAGTCATCTCTGAATTATGTATTGTTTGTGATGATTTTTTTTTTATATATATTTTTTTTTGCGGTCTTCCTGTTGATTCCATGTGTAGGTCTTTCTCTGCATTCAGGTCTTATTAGTTTACAGGATGAAGATGCCAGCCTGGGCACCACTGGAATGTAAATGTATCTCTCGCTCTCCTATTTATCAGAAGTTTGGTATTTACACCTTAATAGAGCAATAAACGTAATGGCAGGCTGTTTTCCTTTGTCCTGTCGCAGCCCTCCAGGTTTCTGAAGCATCTTGATTACATTTCAGAACAGTTCCAGAATGTGGTCCTGATTTTGGTCACCTAAATGTAAACCAGTTTTTGATTCAGTCCAATCCTTACATACATCTGTGGTGAATGTTTTTTTTTTTCTTCTAGATGGAAACTTAAACCAGTAAATTTCATGGTCATTACATCATATCATACGCTGTGGAAAATTTGAACTACGTTATGTGGAATCCATAAAGTATTTGCATACACACATTGCATAGCAGTATTTTTTTGTGGTACAACATTAGTATTCTTTGTATATCATTAAAGGTCGTAAAACTTTTCCAAGAGCCAGAAGGACTCAGGGGAACAGCTTCCGATCACCTGTTAGTTTCAGTCCCACCGATCACTCGCTGAGCACCAGTAGCGGAAGCAGCGTCTTTACGCCAGAATATGAAGATAACCGAATGAGGAGGAGGGGCAGTGACATAGACAATCCTACCTTATCAGTCATGGACATCAGCCCACCCAGTCGCTGTAAGTTAAGGCATTTGGTGAACTCCACTGTAAAGCTCTCTTACCTTTCAAGTATATTATGTCAAAACTAAGCGTGTCATCAAAATACATGAAATTGAATAATATGTTTTTGTCTCTCTATTAGGAAAAAGTCAAGACTGTATGCTCATCAGTTTTTTCATTGCTTACTGCGCCAACCTTCATGTAGTTTTTCACATGGAATTTGCATCTGTGATAACAAAACACTGTAAAAATATTTTTGGTGATTTGTTAGGCTCTTGAGGACCCAAGAAGGGTTACGTAGGTTGCAGTTACCATTTATTTTTGCAGATGTTGGTCGGGTTTTCTGATAAATTGTAGTCCTCAAGTGGTACTGTTTTATATCTGGTGGTATTTTAGGAGCAAATATACTTTTGTGATGACTTCAGTAGCTGATATATTTTAATTATGCCTCGATTTTTTTTTAAAAAAATTTCTGATAAATTGTAGTCCTCAAGTGGAACTGTTTTATATCTGGTGATACTTTAGGAGCAAATATACTTTGTGATGACTTCAGTAGCTGGTATATTTTAAATATGCCTTGATTTTTTTTTTTTTTTTTTTAAATGTTACTAAGTTTGTTTAACATGCTATTTCTGTTTTTCAGATTAGCTGTTGCTAATTGTTTTAATTATGTCTATCTCTACCACAAATTATTTTGTGAATAAATTTCAGTAGCTCATGTTTTCCATCTTACAGGAAGTTTTATTGATCTTTGTAACTTATATGGGGAGGTTTAGGACACACAGTCTCTGTTGTTGCAAAACGTAGTCTTTTAAAAAATTATTTTCTGTGTATTCCAGTTTTTCTCGATCAGCTGAGTAACAAGCTCATTTGAAAACCAAAACATACTTATATTTTCAGCACCACGAGCTCCAACTAACTGGAGACTTGGTAAACTGCTGGGTCAAGGTGCATTTGGCAGAGTGTATCTGTGTTATGATGCTGATACCGGAAGAGAACTGGCTGTTAAACAAGTTCAGTTTGATCCTGATAGTCCAGAAACCAGCAAGGTAAGTGATACCAAAGAGAGAGTTTGTAAAGGGCTTCTGCTGAAGTGGTGTCTTCTAGACTAGACTGATGTACTTGAAGAGGATGACGTTTTAAAACACGTTGTGTTTTTATGTCCTTGTTAGGAATCCTGTTTTGTTCATGCCTCAGAGAATTAGTTTGGTTACCTGGTTTTAATGTTACATCCCATTTTTTAATTTTCAGACATATCGTTCTGCAGGGAACATACATAATTTCATGCAGTTTCAGTGTCTAAAATTAAACAGTCCATTATGAAGTGTGCTCTGAGATAGAAAATTGTTTATACTTATAGGAATTAGACCAACTTCCATTTATAAAAAGAGAAAAATCTGTACTAATTTAAGTGTTCATGAAAATAAATTCTCAAGGATATTTTGATTGTCTATGAAGACAGTTTGAGATTCTTTGTTTCTGTTTTGGGGGATTTTATTTATATTTTTTTTTAACTTAGAGCATCAGGGCTAGCTGGCTGCTGTTATTTGCTGTATTTCTCTCTGAAGAGCAAAAATTTCATTGTCAATTTCTTCTCTCTAAAATTGGAACTTGTCCTTCTTTAAATACCGGACACTTGAGGAGATAAACTATTTAAAAGTAGCACCGATCTTCTGTTTCTTTTTTCCCCAAACCGTACTTGCTGCTTTTTACAGGATGGAAAAATAATTATTACTTTTCCTGCATTAGGACTGCGTTCTGTGTTGTGGGGAGCAAGGCTGGGGAAAAAATGGGTGTAAGCATGATTGCAGAACTGAGTGGCTACCCGTTATAGTTGCTGCTACTAGTGATGTAGGACCAAGGGAAAAAGCCAATAATCATTTACGCTGTAGATTTCTAGTGTAGTTGTTGTTGCTACTTCTTTAAAACACAACGAAACAACTGATTATGCTTTGGAAATGTTAAATACTGTAGTCTCTCCTGTAGCAACAGTTTTGTGACCTCACTTGCCATAGCACTTTCTAATGTATTCCTCTCAGTGTCAAAAAAAATCTGTTTTCCTTCTAACCTCAGAAGTGTGAGGGTATTGGTAATAGTCTATGATTGATAAAAAGTAAGTTTTGATGAAAGGTGAAACTTGGAATCCAGTCAAGTTTGAATTCATGGGTTAGTATTTTTCCAGCATCTTACTGTACAGTCTGTTTCAAAATATCTTACTTCCTGTTTGCAAAAATTTTTAGTATTTCAGATAGCTCTAGAGAAAGCACCATATGTGTTAATGTTTTTTCTTTGCTGTATTTCATTATTACAATATTAAGTGGTCCTCAAAGGCATTTTTAAAGTATACTCTGTCACCCTGGAAAAGTTAAGAATTATTGCTAATTATTCCACTACAAAGATTTAAAGATTTTCTTATTATTATTTTTTACCCAATTGGAGGCTTCTGACTTGTTGCATAATGATCACTGACTTCATACACACATTTGTATCTGCTGTGTAACAAACATAACTTCAAAATAAGAGAAACAATGAAATAACAGCAAAATCATCCCAAAGTCAATTCATAGAAAAGCCATAGGTTGTTTTTTTTTGCTTCCCTCAATCTAATGGTGACGTTTTCTTGTTGTAAAACGTATGAACTTTACATAAGCTACAAGAGTATTTTGTTACTTAGTTTGCCTAATCCTTCAGTATGTACATACTGTCCTGCTTTAAAAAATTCCAAAACATTATTATTAGTACATCAAGCATGGTAAATCACGTCTGTTTTTTCCTTTTAGGAAGTAAATGCACTTGAATGTGAGATTCAGTTGCTGAAAAATCTGCTGCATGAAAGAATTGTTCAGTATTACGGCTTCTTGAGAGATCCTCCAGAAAGAACACTCTCCATATTCATGGAATATATGCCTGGGGTAAGCAAGAGACCCAATCCACTTCAACCATCATTTCTACACAATATGACAGGCACCCAAGCAGACAGCTTTTGCAGAAGTGTACGCAGATATTGGAGAAATGTCCAAGTTAAAAACAGTAGCCAAAGATGGCTACTGACAAGTGCTTACAGGAGCCTATCTTCATGGCGTGTTTGGGTTTTCAGAATTACAGTGGCTTGTACAAAAGTTGTTTGCATTTGATTTTGGCATAAGAAGTGCCTGGCAATGTCTTTGAAAAGCCAATATTATCATTAGGAAACTCTTGAATCTTCCTGAATTTTAATGTTTGGTTTTGCTGCACTTCAGCACGTGCTGTTGCGTAGTCACCATCTCAACCGCTCAATTATTTCAGGAAAACAAAAAGTAGCTAAGATGGATGTGGGAATAAGTGCATACAGAGAATAATTTTGGTGTTTTTCTCGGGTACTTATGTACATGCTTATGTACATGCTGACCTGCTCTACTCCTGCTGTTTTGTTAAGAAATATTATAAGGTCAGAAAACTGTAGATTTTCATTTTCTCACCAAGGGGGGTCAGCAGAGCTAAATAAAATGTGCTTGCATAAAAACATAGGCTCTGTACTTCTGAATAGTTACAGGATTCTACTTTACTGTGAGACTCCAGAGAAGCAAAGACGTGTGGGGTTTTCTTTGTTGGTAGTGGCTTTTTGGTTTGTTTATTTTTTTTTGATATGAGTTCTGGGCTTTTGGGGGGCTTGTTGAATGTTTCTGAGATTTGGAGAACAGTGTCACAGAAGTAATCTTGGCAGTTTGTAACTGTGACAAAGCCAGGTCATACAGAAATAGTTACAAAACCATGAATTCCTGATTTACTGTCATTTTAAGCCAAGACTTGCTTACCTCATAATTTTTATATAAAGCACCATCCTCCAGCACGTGGTGTTTTTTTCTTGACAATCTTTCTTTTTTTTTTTTTTCCTGAGTATAAACTAACCAGGGTAAACAGCATATGTTTTGTCCAACTTGAATATCACCATTTAACCATCAAAAGACTTGAGAGTGGTGTTTGAGTGAAAATACTGCTGTTCTCTTTTTCTGTCCATCATACTGGAACTATTCAGCTGCTTGACAGTTTTAAAGTTAATAGTTTAACATTTCAGTATATAACTTCTCTGTCCAGCCTCTTTTTTGTCAAAGTTTGTATTTTTCTCAGTGGGGGTAAAATTATATCTGTGCTTTTAAGTTGATCTAGAGAAGTACTGCAACTTTAAATGTCTACGTCTCAGGCATAAATTTCATTGAAGTTCAACTTTATTATTAGCCCACTTGTGGTTCTAGAAATGTTGCAGTGTTTTATGCTTCTTGTTGGCCATAGGGTTCCATCAAAGACCAACTGAAATCATATGGAGCACTCACAGAGAACGTGACTCGTAAATACACGCGGCAGATTTTGGAAGGAGTTCACTATTTGCACAGTAATATGATTGTCCATCGAGATATTAAAGGTAATGATAGCTCTGTGCACGGTTCAGTGCTCTTTATTACAAATTCTTTTCTAGTCTTGTGTGAAGCACTAAAATGTAATTAAGTTTGAAATGCCAAAATACTGACTTAAAATCAATGAGATTGCTTTCTGTCATTTATTCCTGTCACTGTTGTAACCTGAGGGGGGGGGGGAAATAAGCATCAGACTTGTGAAAATGTTCCCATAGACTCTGTCAGCAAAACAATCATGATAAATTTCTTTCTGATTTTATTTTAGTATTAATAGTTTTGAATATTTTAAAGGATGATGTCATTAGAAATGAAAATTACAAATAGAATGTGCAGAGGAAAGCATTGTGACTCGAAAGTTTATTTTTACAGAGTTTTATTTTATCAATTACATAGAAATTAGCCAGCACTTCACTGGTACAGGAAATGACTGGCAGAGGTGACTTGCCTGATGAAATGACTCAGACTTCTTTCATTTTGCTACCAGGAAAACTGAGGAAACAGATATATTTACTTTTTGCAGATAGATATAGGTGATTTGCAAGTGCTGTATAAGGAAGTTACGAATATGTAGGAGGATGGTGATGAGCAGAATAGGTATGTTGAACACAATGCTGTTGTATTCCCTAAAACTTTTACAATTTTCCTGTTGCTTTATATCAATAGCGTTTTGTCCCAAAAAAGGTTGAGATATGGTCAATTTGTACATGCTTATGCAGGTAAGTGTTTTGAACAAATCTAACACAGTTTGAGATTTTGCTTTAATATACTATGAAGACATTTTCAGTTATGTGGAAACTTCTTTCCCATTTGTTTTTACTTCCCTTGTATGGCACGTTCCTTATTTTGTCAGGAATTCCTTATGAAGTGACTGGGACTTCCCAGAAAAGGTCTAGGATGCAAATCAAATGCGTACGATTCATTATTTTCTGAATCTCGGAATAAAGTAATAGAAATGAGCAGAGAATGTAAATTCTCTGGCTTGAAATACTAGGCTGATCTTGCATTGCATTTAGTGGGAGGTGTCCCTGCCCATGGCAGGGGGGTTGGAACTCGATGATCTTCAAGGGCCTTTCCAACCTAAACCATTCTATGAATCCAAACTCTCGTTACCATTTTCCAATTTTCCGTACTAAAAAGTTAAGGGGCTGTTCATGAATGTAACATTGTGTTCCCTTCCTTCCAGGAGCAAACATTCTGCGAGATTCAGCAGGCAATGTGAAACTCGGTGACTTTGGTGCCAGCAAACGACTGCAGACGATATGTCTGTCTGGTACAGGAATGAAGTCTGTCACAGGAACTCCATACTGGATGAGTCCAGAAGTTATTAGTGGAGAAGGGTACGGCAGAAAAGCAGATATCTGGTATGTTAAAAAAAACTTCTCTACTGAAAGGTGTCATGTCAGAATGGGCTCTTTTTCAGCGGAGTTTAAGTGTTCGTTATCTGAAATTGGAGTGTTTCATTCTGGGGTTTAAGCCGAAGAAGGTGGCAGGTGTGAGCACTGACAGTCATGTTTGGAGAACGTAACACTGAAATTTGGGAATCTTTCATTTGGCAGATTCCTCAGCCTATTGATTTAGAAATCATAAGAGATTCCTCTGAGTTGACTTTGCGTGAAGTTAGGATTACCAGACTGTTTGTAAATCCTAGGGAGGTACTGGGTGAAAGCAACACGTGAAGCTTTGAAGCATCAGTTAAGTCAATGTCCTGTGGTGAAACTTTAACACTGAAATACCTTTGATGCAAGGCAGAAAATGCAATGCTGGTCCTTTAAAAGAGCACATGAGAATTGATTAGCCAGACTTAAATGGGAGCTATGAAAAAAATAATTTGGTGTAAGTTGTTACTATTTAAGAATTATGAGTGAAAGGTAAATTTCAAAAATGAATGTTTGTGATACATTGTGTAACATGACATAATCTAACATAGCTACAACCCAATGGACACGTGACTTCAGTGATTATACTCTTTACACTGTGGGTGATCTGTGAACGTGCAGAATAATAGATAGGCGACAGTAGGTATACAGGAGAAGTAACACTTTGTGTGTTTAAAAAGGAACCACATTATGTTCAGCCAATAGCAATACTTTTAATGTTAGGGAAATTAAATTAGCCTGCTTCAGATCACTTAGTAGTTATTCTGCTATACTTGAATAACAGAAGTTCAGGCAGTTGACTTGTTCAACTTCGAAGTATTTGTAACAAGGCTAATACATGTGTTTTGATGGAGAAAATCCTGGTTAAAACAAAGAGAAAATACTGAAGTTTGACTTCTGTCAGTCACTAAACCCTTATTGTGTAAAGAAATGTACCTCTGTCTAACCATAAAACTTCCTAAAAATTGGGAAATTATTCCAGCCTATTCATTTTGCAGTATCATTCACTTGTTATTGGAAGAGGCTGATCTTGCAGGACTTACAGAACAAAGTTTTTCTGGCCACACGCATGTCCTTCTGCCTTCTGAAATCCTTTAAACATCAGCTTTGTGTAGAAAGATTGTTTAGGATCTTAAAATTTTGTTTGGCAACCCAAGTATATTTTTAGCATCCTTAACTAAAAGAGGAAGATACCACTGAAGTATGGTTTTGAGCTTTTCAGCTGCCATATTACGTTTGCACATGATTCAGCGGTGATAACTTGTGCGTTTCTAATGGGCTGGCAACACACGCAGCGTGCTCCAAGCATTCCTGCTGCTTTGCGTTGCCGTTCGGC
>NW_009648925.1:7440281-7447943 GCF_000708025.1 Charadrius vociferus | reverse complement strand
ATCCTGCGGGTGTGGGAAGAGCTGGGGTACAAGGCTTGCACAGGGCTCGTGGCCTGTGTCAGCCTGCGGAGCGCTGCCGTAATGCAGTTGGTTTTGCCTAGATAAATACCTAATTACCTCTTCACTGCGGTAGTAGCTTTTGGCCCAGTGGAGTAATAAAGTGAAGATGCAGGTAGTGATTCGAGTCACTTGGCGAAAAAGCGTAGAGCTGTACATGCAATTATTTTTTTTAAACACCTGTTTTCCCCTGAAGTTGCTGTGTAGATTTAAGCGGACGCCACTTGTTTGTGGTATTTTAGTCGCTCTGTGCTGTATCTTGTTTTCGTAGAAGGGCATGACTCTGTTTTAACCTGTTGTTTCACTTCTGCCTCTGTTTCAGGAGCGTAGGTTGTACAGTGGTAGAAATGCTCACTGAGAAGCCCCCCTGGGCAGAGTTCGAAGCAATGGCTGCCATCTTTAAAATTGCCACTCAGCCAACCAACCCCCAGCTACCACCTCATGTCTCCGACCATGCTCGGGATTTCTTGAAACGGATTTTTATCGAGGCCAAGCTGCGACCGTTTGCAGATGAACTGCTAAGACACACGTTTGCACACTATCACTAACAGCCTGCCTCAACTCAGCTTGCATCTACTGCGTTTATTTTGTATTTGACTGCACTTTTATTTTTATTTTAAAAAAAAAAAAGGAGGAAAAAGACAAGAGAGAGAATATTCTCTTGAATCTTTGTTTCACTTAGATTGTAAACAATCTAAATTTTGTATCTAAAATGAGAATCTTCTCTCCCCCGCTCCCACCAGGACTAGAACTTTTTGTTTCTATAATGTACTGATGTGGTTCATGTAGATAAAGCACTTTAGTACATATTTGTTCCTTATTTAAAGGGGAAAAAAAAAAAAAAGACAAATGCTTGGACAGTCAGGAACTGTGTGACTTTTTCTGACACCGCTGACTGACTCAGGGTGCAGGGAAAAATAGACATGCAGCTAAAGGACAAGAAGGTTACTTCTCTGTGATTCTTCTTCATATTGTAGGTACTTGCGGCAGAGAGTTCTAAGTTCTTATTATGTTGTAGCATTTTAATCGGTTTCTGGATTTTACAGTTTAAGCTGGAACACACGGTTCTGAGAGTTAATGAGAAAGTTGGAAGAACTTGGAACTCTTTGTACAGCAGCGTGTCTGACCGGTACTTCTACGTGACCAAAAGAAAATAACAAAAAAGAACTCAACACTGATGTACGAGTTAGAGGTTTTGGTGTAGAAATATTGTATTATCTTAATAGGAAAATAATTACAGGTAACCAGATTATGGACCCAGACTCCTAGGAACTGCTATACTGCAAGGGGAAAATTTCTGTAATAGACAAGGGCCAGCTGTTGGATGTAAATGGTTAGGAGAATGCCTCCTGCTGTATCTGCCAAAGAGAACCTCTGTTGCATAAGCCTGGAGGAAGACGGTTATCTTGGATAAGAAAGATAGCGATGTTGAGAGTCAATTCTCCTCCACAATCCTGAATGGCTGGAGGGGAAGGGGACTGACTAACCCTTGTGCAGTATATGAGTTACTTGATTCAGAACTGAGCTGTAAGAAATGTTTTCAAAGCTGTCGAGAGGCGCTAGGATGGAATGTATGTCAACATCAAGTGCCTGAATGATACAAAATTCTTCCCGTTATGCACTAAAAAAAATTGTTTTAGTAACACAGTTCAGTCATCTAGGATGTGTTGATAGTTCCTGAAATGAAGTTAAACCTCTCTTAACACCAAGAGTAAGTCACTGAGGAAGATAAGACTCCAGTTACATTTTTAATAAGGTAGCCATGATGAATCCACATGAACAAGGAGGCACAGCACGAAAGATTGTATGAAGAATAGGCCAAAAGCGCAAAGACAGCCAACAATTAAATAACGTGAGCGTGATTACTCCAGCATGATAATTCAGGTGATTGGTATTTATCAGATTTCCAACTGTCATAAAACATACATGAATCGCTTTTTCCATTTCTGAAAGGGTACAATAAAAGAACAAAAGTAAAACTCTGAAATACTGCTTCTCAATCGAGAAGTCCAGGTACTGATCAGGTGTAGTGAATAACTGACTTTTCACAATAGAAGAGTCAAACTGTCATATTTTTATAGAAGAACACAACAAAATAATTTAAAAGGGCATTTGGAAATAAACTATTGGACTACAGAACTGAAATAATGTATGCTGTTTTGGATGATTCATTGCTTGCTTTTCTTGTTTTGTAAAGGCAGAGCAGGCTGGTACTGTGAACCTTGTCCACTCCGACAAGGCTCTACCTGTTTTGCATCTTTAGAGGACTATGAGCGTTATGAAGTGCATGGAGATAGAACAATAAGCTTACCCATTCCCATGGTAGCTCACTCTGAGATTTCTGAATTTATTCTGCTAACTTCCAAATTTTGTACGCGAGCATAAGCAGGAATATGGATCTATCCCAATCACTCTGCCTGTAGTGGAGTAAGAAAGATTTTTTTTTTTTTTGAGGCCACCTCTCCTGAGACAGAGAGGTGGCTTCCTCAGTTTATGCGAGTATTTTACCCAACTTATCATTTTCTTGGTCGGGTCCACAATTGTGCAAGGTTTTCTGAGCATGGGAAGAACTAGTCAGACCAGGGAAAGTTTAGAAGGCTGAAAGGAAAGTCAGCTTGTACTGACTTCTTGTTTTTCTGGCTTCTCTGTCACTTGATAAAAGCTGTAAAAGCAGCCTTTAAGAAGAATCGGTAGGTACTCTGCTATAAAGGACCTTTGCTTTATAAGCAAAACTTAGCGGCAGCAGGGATGGGAAGTTTAGTGTAGAGCCTAACAGTTTATGTAGGTAATTTAAAGATCATATAATTGAAGTGATTGATTTCAAACAGGTTAAGAGGGTACCAAAACCAAGGTGAAAATGTATATAAAAATCAGTAGTGGACAGTGATATCTGAACAGGTAAGGAAATTTTTTATTACCAAAAAAAGGATATTAAAGGGAAAATGTAACCAGGTTTATCTGTAGCATTCCTAACATTTAAATATACTATTCTAAAAAGAAACTGCACTCTCTGAAGCTTGAAGATTTTCAGAATCTAGTTTTCTTATTATGTGTCCTTTTTGGGAGGCAGTGCTGGCTCGTATATATTGCAATATCACTTCCTCGTTGTGATTTTTAATTACTGAATAATCAAGTTTGCTGCTTTTGTGCCTTTTCTAAAAAATGGCATTCAGTCATGACAACGGTAAGCGTTTTGGAGCCAGGAAAAAGAAAGAATTTGCACAGTGCATTTTCCTTAATTTCTTTGACATATCAGAAAGCTGCCAGCGTGAAGACAGTGCTTCTTAAATGATGATGACATTTGCCAGTTCAAGTGATTCTAGTACAATTTTATTAATTTAACCAAGATTAGGCTTGAGCTATTTTTTTTTCCACCCTATGGAGAATTTCTCTACTGATTTCAGTAACTTAAACTAAATTAGATGGTTATTAACATAAACGTTTTGAGCTAGAAATAATTATGAAGCTAAATCAGACTTTTACCAAGAGGTTAGTTAATATTTATCCCCTACTGGGGTAACGTAGTAAAAGAAGCTGCGTTAAATAACATAGTACCTCTGTATATAATGTCTGTAAAACACTTAGATTGACTCCTGGCGTGATAATGAACAAACCCGAGTTCTTGAATTTGAGAGGGCGCACGGAATTGTATATTTAAAACTCCATTGGAGGAGGGCTGCAGAGCCAAGATCCCCGCTCACAACTTCTCGTGTCTCACTAACAAAGATACCAGCATTTTAGAAGCATGAATTAGTCTTAATTGTTGAATCCAATTACTAGGAAAGGCCACGGAAAACAATACCGTTGCAGGGTGGTTTCGCTTTTCTTTAAATGCCATGATGAAGCTTTGCTCTCAAAAAATAAGGATCGAGGTTCACAGTGAGTATGCATATTTTCAGAAGACCTACTTATCTGCTAATGAATTTTATTCTGTGGCTGCCGCATGCATTAGGTAACAAAAGTTAAGCTACTTCTGTAGTATGGCTTTAATGGTGTAACTAGCAGTCCCAAAAGTTTCAGTTGTGTTAGAGGAAGTTTTTTATTTTTAATTTGGGTGATAAAATTATGCATGCAAGGACTTAAAAAGGTATGGATCTCATAACTGCAGATTTAAATCTACATAGACTCTTTTTCTTGACAGTTTAAATAACAGCCTTAAAATTTTAACTTGCTTTGCAATTTGATTTGTAGCTAAACAGTCCTTTCAGTATAACAAAACAAAAAGTTGGGGTTTTAGCTAGTGCCTTTTTCTCTGTATGCCTTAATTTTGTTCATATTTGAACACTGTATTGAAATACGCCACACAATTCCATGTCACCAAAGCAGTCTTAGAGTATGGGTTTTTTCAGAGTGCCCAAAGCAGAATTCGCTTAACTGCATTGAAAAGTGTACTTTAGTTATCATCGGCAGCAGACGTTTAAATTCAGAATTTTAAAAAGTGATTTTTGGAGCACTCCCTGAGAGCTTCCTGTGCTAATGCAGGGTTTGTATTTCAGTTTTGGAGATTGTACGCAGATGCGAGTACCAGGAAAAGGACTTTTCTGCCCTCACAGAAATACTGCCAGAGTCGAGATTTAGCTTCCTAGCTCTGAGTACGGGACTCTGGGTTTCCTGTAGAGACAGCAGCAGAGTTCTTAATGGACGTGAAATTAGAGTCAGTACATTTGTAAACACGGCACTGGATGAAAAGCTGTTCACTTCCAGTACACAGGAATAGCATGTGTCTAAACCACTCAGCAGACTTCTCAGTGAAGCCAGCATCGTGCCCATTAAATTCTTTCCTGTGCCTTTTGGATCATCCCAATCCTGCCGTTGTCTTGACTGAAAGCCTCGTAGCACCTGTAGGTAGAGCGCAGTACAGCAAGCCGTTCTTTCGGACAATGTAGAGCAATGTCGAACTGCAGCTTCAGAGACTTGAGCAAATTGGTCAGATCTACGGTTATTTATAACCAATTTCTTACTTTTTTTTTTAAATCTTGAAAGTCTTTGTCACGCATATAGAAAAGCATAATCTGTGCTTGAATGTAGGTCCCTATGGTGTTTCTGGAAAAGCAGAATTGTTACTGCCAGTATCGTTTCTTCTCGCTGGTAACTTGCTGTCTTGTGCTAATGGCAAGTCTGTGGTGGAAAATCACATACAATTACCAAAGCTTTTCTATCCCCATATGCGTATAGCCAAAAGTGATGTTTCATGGATTAGTACTGTTAATTATAGATACATATATATCCATCAGTAAGCTATTGCTAACTGAGTAAAGCTGGTACTAGTAAAAAGTGATAGGCACTGCCCATATTTAAGAGATTTGGGTGTTTATAGTTGCTGTTTTGATGTGCGAAGTTCATGCCAGCATTAAAACGAAGAGTTTGCTTTTTAAAACTCTTTTTAACTTAACATTACTGTTGTCATTCTAAAATCAATGGATAAGCTCGGTGACTAAACCCGGTGGCTGTCACAGCCGGGTTTGAGCTTTGGGACACTTAAGGAACGCCATGAAGATAAGTAGATTTATGATCTGAACTGCTCTGTGCGCCATAGTAAGAATGTTTCCAAGCTGCTGGGAAGCAGTCCGCTCCACCTGACAGCCAAACGTCACCCGCAGTTGCCGGGGTGTCGATGCTGCCTTCCGGAGGAGCCACAAAAGCCCACAGAAAGGGGCAGGCGGAATTGCTCCCAACCCCCGCGTTCTGCATCAAAATCCTTGCTCAGAAATAAATAAAGGAGCTCCTTTCTCTTTTTATTTCCCCGACTTGGCCTGCAGGGTTTATTTTTCTTTCTAGTTGGCATAACTTAAAGTACTGCGTAGGTGGTGGCCACCGATAGCTCCGGCGTAAGGTGCGGGTTCACGTACAGGTTTACATCGGGGCGCTGGAACCCCGGTGGCTGCGGCTCCCCGCTTGCTGGAGCAGCCCTCGGGTTCTCTCTAGCAATAGGTGCGCCTGTGTGTTCGAGGGGTGGATGGGATGGACGAAACGACATGTCTCACATTTTAAAGCACCGATGGGAGCAGTCACGCTTTGGCTCGGTCTTTGTTTTCATAAACTTACTTTAAAGGGAGAGGAACTGGATTAAAACACATAAAAATTGTATCTCAGCCCTTACGTTGAGGCCACAGATGAGGATTGGAGGTCAGGGTCTTCTGTCGAGAGGGAGAGAAGGAAAAGGTTACACGAACTCCAGAGTGGATATTCATGGGAAATATCTCAGAGGTTTTTCACGTCTTTTACCCCAAAACTAGATGATCCTTTTCCCCAGCACTTATATAATGGGGATTTAAAAACAAGGATTGCCTTTTCTTTTCTGAACAGGCGTTAGATTGTTGGTTCATTAGTGTTTGTTTCTCGTTAATAGCAGTAAAAAAAGGTGGTGTCATCCTCAAATTGGAGCGGTTGATTAAAGCCTCGTGTCTGTCATCTCAGACCTCGCAGGAGCCCTATAATGGAATATCACTGTAAATACGTGGAGGAGGCTTAGATGAATCAGAACTGTAGGCTTTTAGTTTTCATGAAGCTATGAAAAAAAAAAAATATGTAAATTTACTCTTGATCTAATGTACATTTTTATGTAGCCATTAAATTCTCTATTTAATCTATCGGTTTCTCACTGTAAATGTTTTTACTCTCAGTTGAATGCTGGGCACAGTTTGTAATGTATGTACACAAAGGTGTTTTTTTCTATCAACGTTGACTTTTTTGCACATTTTTGGAAATATTTAATTTGTACACTGATTTACTACTCTGACCAATTGTTGATGGGTGTATGAGAATCACGTGTGTGTGCAATGTACTACTGTCTGGATGTATGGGGTTTTTTTTATTACTTTTGAGATGTTGCTACCAGTAACTGCACTGCTGTTGCTGCTTTACATGGAATATCTTGTGTATAAAAAAAAAAAAAAGATAAAAACGATTAAAAAAATTAGCCTATGGTTATCTTGGTTGGGGAACTCAGGAGTTGAGCGTTGCTTACTAGTTCTGTTGGTCCAACAACCTTCCAAACTTAAAAACAAACAAACAAAAACCCCCCTTGTAATTCTGTGTATGCATTGAATGTGTGTGTGTATATATCTCTCTCTCTCTCCCAGTAATCTTATTCCACAATTTCATTTCTACATTTTTATGAACTTGTTTTTTAAGGGTACTATGTTTCGTTAGAATAATTAAATATATAAAAGCTTTGAGAGATGATTTACTAGATAAATATATTTTCAGCTGGCTGATGTTCAAAATATTTTTTTAATTTTTGTTTTTAACCATTCGAAATGTATTTGTATTTCCAAAATCAGACACGAATTGTACTTAGAAATATATTAAAACACTCTGTAGGGACAACAGTGTCATTTCTCTTTTAAGAATTTTGTACTCTAGAACAATGCGGAATGTCAGTCTCCTGCCCCAATTTCCAGTTGGCCTTTTTTTATTCATTCATTTATGCTTTGCGGAAGCTTCTTATTTTTAATTATTATTAACAAACAAACAAACCCAAACATTTCTCTGCCGTTCCCCTTGTCATTCCCCGCTGTAACCGAGGGGCCGCTCCCCTGCCCGCCCGCGCCTATCCCCGCGGCGCCGGCGGCCCCGGGAACAGAGACTCGATGCACCGCCCCT
>NW_009648925.1:7406641-7440036 GCF_000708025.1 Charadrius vociferus | reverse complement strand
AGCAGGTGGAAGAGAGCGGCACCAAAGTGGACGAGTACGGGGCGAAGGACTACCGGCTGCAGATGCCCCTGAAGGCCGACCACTCCTCGCGGCCCCTCTGGGTGGTACGTGGGGCCGGGGGGGCCCACACGCCTCCCCGTGGGGCGGGTGGCGCGGAGTAAAGGGCACCGCGGGCCTGGGCGGGCGATCCGGCTGCCGTGGGTCGGTCCCTCCCGGGCAGCGTTTGTGCGGGGAACGGGCGGGGACGCGTCCCTGGGTCCCCAGCCGCCTCCCGGCGGGTCCCCCGCTGCGGGTGCGCCGCTGGCCGGAGCGGGCAGTGGAGCACCTTCCGGCAGATGCCTATGGGAGGGGGGTAAAACATCTCGTGGAAGCGACTGCGGTGGGTAACGACACGAGTGGGATGTGGCGTTGGCAGTGACACAGCAGCGGGGTTTGCCTGTTGGAGTGGCGCAGCCTGGAGAGGGGATGGTCCTGTCTTCTGTGACCGGTGGCGTTCCTCTCTGCCCCGAAAGGGACCTCAGTAGACCTCCCCGAGGCACGGCCGGTAGCGGCGGCGTGCAGAGAAGAGGTGGCTGCTCTGCCAGCGTCTGCAGGGAGGCTGGGACTGAATGCGGTGACACACAAGTGCCATCTTTCCTCCTCCATTCATTCTGCCTAAAATGAGGAAGGAGTTTTGTTTTTTTTTTTTCAGGGCAATAGGGCTGGAAGCTTGTCTCTGCTCAAGCAGTTTGCTTAGTGTTAAAAAAGGAAAAAATGCCCCAACATGTCAGTCTGGGAAAGCTTAATCGATCCGGGTGTGGTTTATTCTTAGTGCTGTAGAAGGGACACAGACATATCAATGTCTGGACCCTTTCAAAAGATAAAAGTTGTATGTTCCCATGTCTCCTTTTTTTCTTTTTCTTGTAAGTTTGTTGTTAAGGCAGACAGGTTTTTTTAAACCCTATGATGCGTTACTACCTAAATAGCGGACTGTGTCTGTATCGTAATGGTTGCTTTATAGGAAGTTCCCATTTCTGTTCAACTAACACTGTTGCACCTTCATCATTTCTTTTTCTTTCTGTAGGCTCCTGATGGCCATATTTTTCTGGAAGCCTTTTCTCCAGTTTACAAATACGCCCAGGATTTTCTGGTTGCCATTGCGGAGCCCGTGTGCAGACCAACCCACATTCACGAGTACAAGCTGACTGCGTACTCGCTGTACGCTGCTGTCAGCGTTGGCCTCCAAACAAGCGACATCACAGAGTATTTACAAAAACTGAGCAAGACTGGTGTCCCAGATGGAATAATTCAGTTTATCAAGGTAAGACTATTTTATTGGCATTGGAAATATATTTGCTGCTAATAGTGAAATCTTTTCCTGCTGCTTCTGCTTCATTGATTTATTTTTTTTATTAATTCATTGTTTTTAACATCTTGTTCTGTTCTGTCACTGTTTCAATAGAACAGGGGCTTTATCTTATTTTTTGTCTTTTTCTATGTTATATTGCTGCACATATATTTTCACAATGTATCCTGTGTTGGGTTTATACCTTTAAAAAAAAAAAAAGTACACCCAAGTGTCTGTGTGCACACTTTCAGCCAGTAGGAATTGTACGTGGGGAAAGTTCCTCAGATTTGCTCTGGAAAAAGACTAGGAATGTGGGAAGCAGCCTGGAATAGCTGGGCACTCTAAAACACAGCCTGCCTTATGCTGCAAGTACGTTCTTGCAGTTTTGGAAGCAGATTGGAATTAGGTATAAAAACTGGAATATCTGTGACTGGTCTCCTGTGTGAGGTGATGTGTGCCTCTTTTGGAAATACTTTTTCAGGTTTGTTCCATAAGCATAACAACATTGCAAGTAAGTGTTTGTGATGCCATCCTTCCCCACAGAGACCTAAACTACACTGCAGCATTTGGTCCCAAATGCAGATTCGCTCTTTTGCCTATTCCTGACCACTGACTCCTCTTGTTGGTTTGCAGCTGTGTACCGTCAGCTATGGGAAGGTGAAGCTGGTGCTGAAACATAACAGGTACGTGGCTTTTTCCATAACTAGGGTGGCAGAGGACGCCCTCCAGATGCACCGCTGTGCGTAAACGCATGCTCTCAGTAGCCGTTGAGTCTTACAGCTCCCAGCTGAGTGTAACATCATTAATAGAAGATCGCTTTTTCAGTTGAAAGCGTTCAATACATTAGTCAACAAATTCAGTGAGACTGTCCTGAGCTACTAGTGGTTAACGTTCCATTCTTAAAAGTAGGTTGTGAATTTTATGTTCTAGCTTATTTAGTCATTGCTTGGACTCACAACGTATCCTTGAGGTTCTCAGGTATTTGTTTCATTCGTGCCTTCCTAATTCACGTGAGCCTGATCAGATGAGCTTTTCTACAGTCTCGTATATTCTGACTTCTAAGCCATTACTCAGGAAGGATAAACAAATCCATTGGCAAGAGGTGTGTGCTTGTGGCTGGCTTGAATCTGGTTTGGTTTAAACCTAGAGGATAACATTGGAAGGGACCTTGAGAGGGCGGCTAGTTTAGAGCTGACCGGTTTTATCTGAACCTGTGATTCTGCAGCAGGGAGAGGGAAAGGAAGGAGACGGCATAAACCTGAAGTCGACATCTGTGCCTTGCATGTGTTTTGTCTTTCTCTTTTGTTTTTCTTTTGCAAAGTTCTCTGTTATCCGACAGCCATAGATAAGCCCTGGGACTATAAATCTAATGCTCTGCTTTTGCTGCTGCTTTTTTGAACCTGCTGCTTTGGGTAGAACCAGGTTTGTGTCCTCTTCTGAGGTGTTTTTGAGAAAAATACTTCTCCCATGCCACTTGAGACTTAAGTTCTCTTGGCTCCTATTTTAAGTGTGATCTCCAACCAGCATCATTATTGATGAACCTCCGGTGAGAGAAACAATTTCACGATGCGCTAATTTAAATTTTTTAGATGGTTAGCGTTTTGGAGGATATGGATTTGGGGCTTTTTTGGTCCTGTGGGCAGGACTTTAAAACACCACATCCAGCGTTTTCACAGACTCACATCAGTCTCAAAAAATTGACTTGAGTCGCATATCACAAATAAGACATGTATGTGAGAGCTCTCTCTAGGCAGTTCTGCTGGAGTTTTCCCACTCGTGTCGTGTTAGAGAACATTTGAGCAAGAAGGATATCTGCAAAGTACATGATGCTTTTACTATGAGGCATCTTTTAAAAATTTTGATTGCTGTAATTTCTTTATTTTTAAATTACCACCCCTAAGATTGGGTACTCGAGAGTGTGTCTGGGATAGTTATATATTTAAGCATCTATGCCACTCTTCCTGTAGGTTATTCAGTTGATTAGTTCATAAAAGTGTTGTTCTTTAATTTTAGGTATTTTGTGGAAAGTACCCACCCTGATGTCATTCAGCAGCTTTTGCAGGACCATGTAATTAAAGAATGTCGTCTGAGAAATGCTGAGGGTGAAGAAACAGAGCTCATTACAGAGACATTCACAAGTAAATCAGCGGTATGTTTGGGCATGTCTTGAAATTATTAAATTAACAGTAGATAAACTCTTGAGTAGTTTGGAGTGGTTGTTGTTTGTTTGTTGTATCAACAGTTTGGGTTCTGTCAGCAATCAACTGTGACTCCTTAATGAGCCCAAATTGCAGGGGGGGGCGTATGTGTCAGAGTATGTGTCTAATGCACCCCTTGGTGAACATTCCTGTCCATCTATTTCAGATTTCCAAATCCAGTGAAGGTGGCTTTGGTCCATCAACATCACAGGGAGCAGATGCTCAGAGTAAGTCAGATGTCCCGGCTGACCTATTTGAGTTTTATGAACAGATGGACAAAGATGAGGAGGAGGAGGAGGAAACACAGACAGTGTCTTTTGAAGTCAAGCAGGTATGAGTGTTTTAGTCTCTGCATTTGTAGCTTTGGGGAGCGTGCCCAGGACTTGCAAATAAGCAGGAGAAGTGAATGTAAAGTACCGTGGCTCTTTGTTTGATAGGGGAGATCACTGGAAGTCATTAACATTTCTTTCCTCTTGCCTTCCAAAATCTTAGGATCTTCCTCTCCAATATAGGGGGCGGCAGAGTGGGTATTATTCCTTCCTTGCCCACAGGGCATAGTGCTGGCAGGGCAGAGAAAGGCTCCAGAGTCCAAGGGCGGTTCCTGTCCTGTTCCGCTTAGCGTTCTCTGTGCAGGACAAGTGAGAATTCAGTGGAGGGCAAATCTGCTGTTGGTTTCAGAGCTTTTTTTTTTTCTTTTCTTTCCATTTTGGTGTGAGGTGGGTGTTTTTTCCTGTTTTTGTTTTGTGATTCATGTTTGCAGAAGGAACTCCAGGTAGTTCTGATTGCATAGCTTGGGAAGGGTAGCTGGAGCTTGGAGTACAGTCCTGGCTTGACCTTCAGAGAGCTCTTGTAAAATTTCTCGATTTGTTTTTGGACTGGGTGATTCTAATGATGTCTTACTGGGGAAAACAGATTTTTTTTTAAAAAAAAAAAACAGCTTAATAACTTAAAACCCAAACCAAACCAACAGCGATTGAATCATTGTGGTGGAATAACTGCTTTGCCAGAGTATGAAGATTTTCCAGATAACAGATGTGCAGCTTTGGTAGGTCCTTCTGTGTAACACACAGAACCTTTTGTGTCTGTTATTGAGCTCTTTGTTGAAGGACTTCAGGGTGTAGTTTAGTCACTGCCGGATAAACAACACATCTGAGATTAATGCGTCATGTTCTTCCATCTGTCTAAATAGCCCTCTAATATTGACTGTTATTTAAAATGTTTGAGGGGGGCAGGGGTGGTCACAAGTAAAGTTTTTGGAATAAACTTCACCTCTTGCAAACCTCATGAGCATGAAAGATAAACGTAACTTCAGATGGTACTATATAATCTGGATGTTTGGGAAAAAAAGAAAGGAAAGAATTAATTCAGATGTGGAGAATTTACTATCGAAGCTTTGTTTTCTCTTCAGGAGATGATTGAAGAACTTCAGAAGCGTTGTATCCATTTGGAGTACCCCTTGCTGGCAGAATATGATTTCAGAAATGATTCCGTGAATCCTGATATTAATATAGATCTGAAACCTACAGCTGTCCTCAGGCCCTATCAAGAGAAAAGCCTAAGGAAGATGTTTGGAAATGGGCGAGCAAGATCTGGTGTTATTGTCTTGCCATGTGGTAAGTTTCTGGGTTGTGTGCACAAGTTCTGGGCAGGGGAGCTTGAGAAAGAAGTGAGGAATGTGGAGACTGGGACAACCAATTGCAGCCCAGAAGGCCAACCGTATCCTGGGCTGCATCAGAAGAAGTGTGGCCAGCAGGTCAGGGGAGGTGACTCTGCCCCTCTACTCCACTCTCGTGAGACCCCACCTGTAGTACTGCATCCAGCTCTGGACTCCTCAACATAAGAAAGACATGGACCTGCTGGAGCGTGTCCAGAGGAGAGCCATGAGGATGATCTGAGGGCTGGAGCACCTCTCCTATGAGGAGAGGCTGAGAGAGTTGGGGCTGTTCAGCCTGGAGAAGAGAAGGCTCTGGGGAGATCTTATTGCGGCCTTCCAGTACCTAACGGGGGCCTACAGGAGAGCTGGGGAAGGACTTTTTACTAGGGCATGTAGTGATAGGGCGAGGGGGAATGGCTTCAAACTGGAAGAGGGCAGGTTTAGATTAGGATGGGGCTTTGAGCAACCTGGTCTAGTGGGAGGTGTCACTGCCCGTGGCAGGGGGGTTGGAACTCGATGATCTTCAAGGTCCGTTCCAACCTAAACCATTCTGTGATTCTATGAACCTGCACAATAGACGCAATAGAAAGGGAGAGAACGGGAGACTGCATACCAGTGCCCTTGGCACTGGGGGGAGGGGGCACATGGGAAGCATGGTGAGCACCTGAGTGTGTAAGGGATGCTGGAAGAAGTGTGAAGGGAGGAATGGAAAAGATTTAAGGACTTGCTGGGGGGGGGGAATGAACATAACTGAAAGGGGCGGTGGGATAGATCACCTCTAGGGGAAGCTTTCTATAGCCACCTGGAATTTCACATGCTTTTGAAATTAAAAAAGCGTTAAAATGATTGCTTCTAATTGGCAAAGACACTGTTTACAATTATTTTCTTTATAAAGTAAGTTATGTGTCCAGCAGACAATCCAGCTGCTTATTTAGAAGTGAATACTCTGTTTCTTTAAGACTTCCTGTAGTAAAGAAACAATGAAGAATTTGCTCTTATGTGATTTCATATCCTCTCTGTTTTCCTTTGCTCCTTTTTTTTTTTTTTTTAAACTCCTACTCAGTGATATCTGAGAGATGACTAATGAATATGACTGTTCTTCCCCTGCAGGTGCTGGTAAGTCTCTAGTTGGTGTGACTGCTGCCTGTACTGTCCGCAAGCGGTGTCTGGTCCTCGGTAATTCTGCAGTGTCTGTAGAGCAGTGGAAAGCCCAATTCAAGATGTGGTCCACCATCGACGACAGTCAGATATGTCGGTTCACTTCTGATGCCAAAGACAAACCCATTGGCTGTTCTATTGCTATCAGCACATACTCCATGTTGGGACACACGACAAAAAGATCCTGGGAAGCAGAGAGAGTAATGGAGTGGCTTAAAAGTCAAGAGTGGGGCCTTATGATACTTGATGAAGTACATACTATCCCTGGTAAGGAAACGGTGTGCAAACCTTTCATGTTATGTACACTGTTAATGTTACTCTGCTTTTTTAGAAATGGTGGGGTTTTGCTGTCTTTCTTATGTTTAATATAATGAGCAAACCCATGGCTTAGGGTTTTGAGATAAGTAAACTGCCTTGTTCGACTTTCTTTTTTTCTTTTTTTTTTTCCCTTAATACTACAGAGTTTAGCTCACCATTAGTTTTATGAAAACCTTCAAATTAGACACTGTGTTTTCTATAACAGCAGTGTAAAATACAAGTGCCTTCTCCTTGTGTGTAGGTTGATAAAGTGCTCTTAAGGTACCTGAATTACATTTGCATAATTTTGAACAGGAGAGGAATTCATTTGCCTTTTTTTTTTTTTTTTTTGAGATGTAGTGACACTGTAGGCTAGCTTTTAATCTCTATTTCTACTCAATAAAATATGAGTAATCATAGTGGTTACTGTCCAGAAATAGCTGTTGTATTTGAAATCTGTGTAATTGAGATCTATACTGTTGGAAATCAATAAGGTAGTATTAAGATGTCTGTGTATTAATTCTGGCTAAAAATACCACCCAGGGTTCTCTTAGCTGCTCTACCTTGTTCTCATGACTTCATTTGAATATAATTTGGTGTCTACAGAAATGATGGATTTCAGAAGTAGACCTTGAAGAATAACTGGCATTTTATCAAAGTAGCATATTGCTGCCACTGTTCTTTGGCTTTTGGTCTTTGTTGGTGTCCTGGTTTGAGCAACACAGGACTAATTTCTCTTCTAATACTTGGGAAGAGTGCACTTTTAGAAGACTCTGGTGTCTGAATTTGAGAAAATATTTACTTCATAGCCAGCTATGGTGTGTGGGTTTCAAGGTCTCAGTCTTTTTGAGTTAGCCAGCTGCAGGGATGAGGAGGAGCGAAACCCGGGCACTTGACCCAAGCTGGCCAACAGGATTATTTCATACCACGTATGTCACATTCAACATCAGTTAGAAAGTTTGCTGTGAAGTTCTCGCCGTCTCTTGATGGCTGCCATCCTGAGAACTTCTTGCCCCGGTGCTGGACCCCTGAGCCCTTCCCTTCCTCCCAAAGCCGTAGCACTCGCAATGTCCCACGTTTACTGTCCACTTCTGGGAGTGCACAGCTTTCTACTGGTAGAATTGGCTGAGTATAATCTTTGCATATTCTGTATTGGTATCGGGATTAGTATTGTTTTTTTAGCATTATTAATGTTAATGATCTAATATTATTCTGTTAAATCTGTTTATATTTCAACCCTCAGGTTTCCTTGGTTTTCCCGATTCCCCTTCCTGGGTGTGGAGGGGTCATGGGGTGATAGAATGATTGTCTAAACGACAATAAATTGTTGTGGGTTTCTCAAACCATAATGCTTGGTTTCATAAAAATTAAGGTATCGAATCTCCTCTCTATCTTCAGATTCTGCAATTACAGGATCTCTAGCAATACTAAAGTAATTCTGCCATAGAGTCCTTGTGTCATAGTTCTTTCTATGAAATACTATATGACCCGAAACAGGCCGTGTAACTTCTGAGTATATTTTCTCTTGGGAAACGGGAAATAATACAGATGCCAGAAGGTTTACTGGGATTTTCAGAGTACACTGAAGATGTAAACTAAAGCTGCAGTCAGTGTGAAGTTTTGCTGTAACAGATTTGTTAGAAGTGTATGTGAAATCTCCCAACACTGTTCTTGCTTTGTGTTCAGGAGTTGATGAAAAGTGTTTTTTTAAGTTGCAGTGTTTGTCTTCTAAATCCATTCAGGAAGTAAACAGAAAATTTGTCTTGCATTTCTTAGCAAAAATGTTCAGACGTGTGCTCACTATTGTACAAGCTCATTGTAAACTGGGGCTGACTGCTACCCTGGTCAGAGAAGATGATAAAATTGTTGACCTGAACTTCCTGATCGGACCAAAGCTCTATGAAGCCAACTGGATGGAGCTGCAGAACAGTGGCTACATTGCTAAAGTCCAGTGTGCTGAGGTGATGCTCTGCTTTTTGGTACTACTAGTGTTTATTTAGTATGCTTATAACTTGTTTTGTTTTTAAAAAAGATCTGTAATATTCCAAGTATTTAACTGGGAAAAACAGGTGCCGTTACGACTTTTCATTTACTTCGTAGCTTAGGCAAGGCTGCCACTGGCCAGTGTGAACATGTGGCAAATCCGGTAGCCCCATGTTCTTCAGAGTGACTTCAGCACTCTTTCTCTTGGCGGGGATTGTGGTGCTTGATGGGCTGTCCCCAAGTCAGCATTCGGAAAAGTGAACGGTGGTTGCAGTATTGTAGACCAAGTTCAACGCAGTTGGACATTGGTGTTGTCTGATATGACTTCTTATTGTAAGCTCAGTTCTCTGTGGTAGCATGACACGGTGTTACGATGAGCATAGCATTGGGTGGTATGCTGGAAGCTGCTTTCTGGAGACTGCAACTGGAGAGCCTGTATTCTGAGGAAAATTCTTGTAGCTCCTAAAACAAAGAAGGATAGTAGAAAGTTAAAAAAAAAACATAAGAAGACACCTGCTTATTTCAAGGCTGAAGGCATGAGGGTGAAAACTGAAAACATAGGGCTGGATTTTACTGGTTTTTCCAATATATGGGTGTGACCTCTGTTCTTGTAACATATGGATGAGATAAAAATCTGGTATCGGAGAAGTGGAAACCTTTCACACAGGCACATAAGAATGTTAAAGTAACCTTTCTTGGTCAGACTAAAGGTCTAGCTTAATATTTTGTCTCTGATAATTATTAAAAAAGATACTTCAGCGAGAGTATAAAAACAGGGCAAGCATATCTGTTACTTTTCCTGATACTTCTCCAAGCCCTCAACAAATTTATGAGCTATACATGGTTCCTCTGTAACCACCAGTAGGTTTCCTTTTCATAAACTCGTCTGAACTCCCATTGAATGGGATTAAAGTTTTAGCAGCTACAACTTGCTATGGTGGAGTTCCGTAACTTTAACTGTCCCTTGGGTTTTTCCTGGGTTTTTTTTGCTTTCTTTTTTCTTTGTTCTCCCCCCCCTCCCCCATTTTTGACAGTTTTTTGTGTTGTTTCACGCAACTCTTCCTAGTTCTGGTACTGGAATAAAAGATGCAGATGCAGGTCAGGTGTTCCGCTTTTGAACTTTGTGCAAACTGGAGGCTCTAGAAGGAACAAAACCCACAACTATTTTTAAGTAATAGAATGCAAGTGAAGAGCATCTAGAAAACAACTAGGTTGAAGGGAGAGTAACCAGTCTGCAAATTCAAATTTCACTGTTTAGGCATGTTGGTTAATTCTGCCTTGGGAGCATTCTTCTCAGTCTCTGAACGGCCCTTTGGACACTGAAAAGTGAAGTACGAACTACCTTTGTTCTGAATGGT
Organism: Charadrius vociferus; assembly: GCF_000708025.1. Lineage (NCBI taxonomy): Eukaryota > Metazoa > Chordata > Aves > Charadriiformes > Charadriidae > Charadrius > Charadrius vociferus. The sequence continues at coordinate 7,430,061 of NW_009648925.1, read as the reverse complement.
GTGAAAATTCTGTAAACTTATATTCTTTAGGCCAGTGTTTTGAAATAACATTGGGTAGGACTACCAAAAGCAATGAATCAAAAAAATCAATGTTGATGGCTGATAAGTAACAAGTCTAATACACGCACAACTGCATTGCATATTTGTTTGGATTTTCTTGACATGTTGTTGAGAAGTAGCATCTTTGATCAATTGGCTTGTTCCCCACAGCCAAGAAAGAAGCTTAAAAAAGTGAAAAGAAGTTAAAAAAAAAAAAAAGCAGCAGCCTGTTCGTTAATTATATTTTCATAGGTTTGTAATTTACAAATAACCCCTTTCCCAGCTGCCATACTAAGTTTTTGACTTGGAGAGTGCATCTTGCAAAATGTAAAAATGAAAAGATCATTGGGGTGAGAGGTAGATCTTAAATATTTCCAAATCCAGAAGAGAGTGCAAATACAAATCAAAATATATTCAGTTTGCTATGTAGTCAGAGGCATTGAGCAATAGATGAATTATTTTACTACAATCAAATGTTCAGTATTTATCTCTCATTTTCACATTGAAATAATTCTCTTCTGATTGAAGAATTTTAAATCTTTCATATAAACAGCATACAATAACAACAGAACCTATTCACTGCATAAATTTGTTAATGTAGTCAAGGCATGAAAAAAGCCTCATCTAACATTTAACTCACTGGAAAACATGTTTTGAAACAAAAAAGATAGTTCTTGACAGTACAGAACAATTCAGGTGGTTTAAATAAACTCCTGTAAGTTGTCACATAACTACTTAGCTGAATGATGGTTATGAAAGAGGCTTTTCTTTGCAGTATTCTGTTAATTTGTACTGTGCAATGGATATGGGGGAATAACCCATGTACAGCAGAATGAATGTCTTCTAAATTATATACACTATAGACAGTGTCATAATATGCTATAGACAGTGTCATTGCATTAGCATAAACTTTTAAACTTCCTAATTTCTTCTGTTTTCATGCTACAGTAGAAAAAATAGCCGACTTGTGCAATACTATGATATGTATTTACATAATAAAATAGTTGCTTAGGGAAACCTATTGAAAACTTCTAGTCTATCCTAGTGTTCTGAAAGTTGTAGTCTCAATAGCTGTTGAAAATAAAGAATCATAGAATAGTTTGGGTTGGAAGGGACCTTTAAAGGTGATCTAGTCCAACCTCCCCTGCAATGAGCAGGGACATCTTCAACTACATGACGTTGCTCAGAGACCTGTCCAACCTGACCTTGAAAGTTTCTGGGGATGGGGCATCTACCACCTCTCCAGAGAGGGCAACCTGTGCCAGTGTTTCGTCACCCTCATTGTAAAAAATGTCTTCCATATATCTAGTCTAAATCTTCCCTCTTTTAGTTTAAAGCCATTACCCCTCCTCCTACCACTGCACTTCCTGATAAAGAGTCCCTCCCCATCTTTTCTGTAGGCCCCCTTCAAGTACTGAAAGGCCACAGTAGGGTCTCCCCAGAGCCTTCTCTCCTCCAGGCTGAAAAACCCCAACTCTCTCAGCCTGTCCTCACAGGAGAGGTGCTCCAGCCCTCAACATTTTTGTGGCCTCCTCTGGCTCACTCCAGCAGGTCCGTGTCTTTCCTGTGCTGAGGGCTCCAAAAAGGTCACTCCTTTGTGGGTATATGAAAAAAAAATTGGTAACTTTGTTCTGTAATGAAGCCTAAATGTGTCTCTTAGCTTTCAGAATATGGATGAAAATTAATTTTTATGGAAAAAGCTTCGACTGCTGTGACAGGGAGATTACACAGACAATTCATTCCCTTAATTATTGCTCTGAAAAAAGTAGTAGCATTCAGTAAAATTATTAAGTGTGAAGTATAAAGGAAACATCTTCCAATCTTGTTCCAATCCCACTGCCAAAGCATTTTGGACGGCCAAAATATTGGTGAGGTTAAACAGAGTTTAGCAGTGCTGGAGACTATACCAACAGGTAGTTTTCGTTTTGGTACAGAAATTACTGTGTTAAAATCTGTGGCCTGCACTATACAGAAAGTCATAATGCACTGTCATCCCCCCAGTACCTTTGCAGTTCCCACTCGAATAAAATAAATAAGTAATGGAGGGTTACTTTGTGTGTGTATGTTTTTTAATTCTAGGTTTGGTGCCCAATGTCACCTGAATTTTACAGAGAATACGTAGCTATCAAAACGAAGAAACGGATACTGCTGTACACCATGAACCCAAATAAATTCAGAGCCTGCCAGTTCCTGATTAAGTTTCATGAGCGACGGAATGACAAAATCATCGTATTTGCTGACAATGTGTTTGCACTGAAGGAGTATGCAGTCAGGCTTGGGAAGTAAGTGTTCACAACCAGCGATGGCACTGTTGTTTTCCTCCTTGGAAAATTGCCTTGTAATCTCACAGCTTTCAGTAGTCTTTAGATATTTCTTGTAATACTTTGATTTAACTCCAGTCCTTCTGTATAAAAAGGAGCTCGGGAGGGTCCTTTCTTGGATGCATTTTATTGGCAGTGCAACATTATTTCGGTGAAGAACTGTTTGAAAAGAATCTCTGTTTGGCGTTTGCCTCAGAGGAGTTTTCATCCAAGATTTCTGTGAAAGACTGTTAGTATTTCTCCATCCATTTTATTATTATTAAAAGCCAGTGGAAAAATGAAGGGCTTTTAAAAATATCACTAGAACTATTTTTTTAAAGGATGGTAGCTTCCCCTATCTCTCTCAGACAAAGGTTTTCAAATATACACTCTCTGGTTCTTTCAAGATCTCTTGAGACCCAGGGCGTTCCTCTTCAGGCTTTCAAAAGGTCTTAACCTTATCTAAAAAAATTAAGACATACTTTTGGGGGTTCTGTGCCGTACCAGTGCACTGCATAGAACTATCATAAGCATTTAATAAACGAAAGGATATCGCTCCCATGAGCTCCTCAGCTATCTTAAATGACTCTAATATGAGTGCAGTTACTGAAGGTCATCGAAATAGGGTTTAATGAGGGTTTAGCATCAGTGTGTTTGTAGGGTTTGGGGAGGGATGATCAGGGAGAGTGTTTGCCAGGATCAGGCATAGAGCAATTATTGGGGGAAAATAAGCATAGAAGCTGTCCTCATAACATAATAGCCCACATAATGCTTTGCTTGCTGGAAGCTGTGGGGCATTTTGGCTGCGTATGATTTCACGTCTAGGAATTTCAGCAGTACTTCTTAGCAAAACCATTTTCCAAAACTCATGATCAGTTTTAACTGTCGTTTAACAGCCATTTTGTACTGGCTTCCTCTGACATCAAATAGTAAGCAGAGCTAATGGTGCTGGATGCATTCCAACACCCGTGGTCTCTTTCATCATTTTTTTAATCTGTCTGGACAGAGATTAGCTGTAATGATGCCTCTGGAATGTCTCTAGCAGCGCTCAGTGCACCACAGAAAAAGCTTTTAGGAAAGGTGGTGCTGGGAGGGGGTGCTCGCTAAGTAGCACAGCGGTTGTTAAGTGGGGTAGACGCTGTAGAAGCACAGCAGCAAAACAGTTAAAGAAATATTAGGTGCTTGCTTTTCATATTCTTTAGTGAATTCTCAGTTCCTTACATCATGTATGGAGTTCCACATTATACGGCTGCCAGTGTTAGAGAGGAAGGAGGCTTGCCGTGCTGGATAAAGGTGAGGGAGTCTTTGTTTTAACCAGAGAATTTTCCATCGTAGTTTGTTATGAGCATCCTGAAACAAAGGGAGCTGTTGGAATTCTATGTGTAAGGAGGAGAGAGCAGCCCAGCGGGTACGGTGGTAGTGGCCGAGGCTGCCTGCCCGGCCTGTGCTGGCCCAGCAGGAGGACAGTGCCCACTGCACTGCTCCTGACCTGATTCAAGCACATGGCGTGGTTGGGCTCCTGGATGGAGGAAGAGGTGGCCGTTGCCTGTCTGTCTCTGCTGGCTCCTCCCATGCTCCCCTTTCCCTTGGTAATGGCAGGGAAAGACCGTGCACATGAGAGGAATTATTTTGACTGTAATTTTGGGGCTACAGAATTCAAATTTGCTTAGCCAGCGTTTACTCTGTCATCTGGTGTCGTACAGCTCATGTGCTGACTGTTTTCTACTGGTGTTATTAGTATGTTTAGATCATTGTTTCTGAAAGACTGTGCCTCTATGGTTTTGATAGTGATGTGAGTTAATGGGAGAGGGATCTATCTTTGCAAATCCCTCAAATGTCTTTTTGCAGTGAGGAAAAGGGGTCATTCTAGAAGAAAAAAACCCACAAACAGTCTAGCATTGGGTGTTCTAGGTTCAGGAAGGTACTCAGATATGTGTTAATGAATCATTGTCAAGTAGGATCTGGGGGGGGATTGAAATTGAGGATTGATAGCCAGTAGTTGCAGGTTATTCTGTTCTTAGTAAAAAGTGTGTTTGAACCCCTTCTTGGCGGCTTTAAGAAACAGAAGACTCATGGATGCTTTAGTTTCAGTTTAAATCTTCCACTTAAGTTTTGTTGGGGATTAGAAATTTCACCATTTAAATATTAAATGAAATTTCAAATAAGGCTTAAAAATATTACTGAATGCTACTAATTGAATAATAATGATATTGTTTCACAGCTGACGCATTTGCCACTTAAGTTTTTCAGCAGTGTTTTCCTAAAAATCTGCTTAAATACACTAAATAGAAGAATTAGATTACAGGTGACTGGGATTGTTTGGTAAAAGAGAAACTGGAATAGTTTACAGTAAAGAAAGCAAGGGTAGCCAATGCACAGGAATTAGTTGATAAGAATAGAAAACATTAATACTGTGCACTGCATGTTTATGTTCAGCTACCACCCATGTATGTGCAATACTAAAAGTTAAATGAAACATTTGACGGAAGTATGAACAAGATAGAAATTGTAGAACTTGATTCCTGTTACCTGGAGATGCTTGTTAATGAGCTGTTGTGGCATTTGGAAAAGTATGCAACAGCTGAAATAGCAGTAGCTATGCACTCCTGCGTGCCTCATTCTTTGTGTGGGCTTTGCTGTTTCTAGATTTTTTTTTTATTTATTTTTTTAACTCTGCTTAGGCAAGAATCTAACAGCCAGACTCTAGAGAGAATTTTGGAAAATTCATAGTAGCCCAAGTTATTCATGAAGTATGGGGGTGACCGAGAGTTTGTGTGAGCCTTCTGGATTGAAATCTTAAATGTTCCAGATGATCCGTCATCAAACGTTAGAACCCTTAGGTGAAATGCCACTCTGAGCTGCTCATGGCCATGGAATGTTTGGGACCTTGTTCTCATTTCAGTAGGTCCAGAAGGTATTAGGAGGGACACGAGGTTAGCTTCAAAAGCAAAAATAATTCTCCCAGAATAATGTCTGACAGCCAGCTTGTGACACTCAGCATATCATTGATAGAGCAGCTTGGATTTTCAAGGAGGCAAAGGTTGCAGCTGTCAATATGCTAACTCAGTAGATTTGAGGAAAAAAAATCTCTTATTTTAACAGCTGCCTTCAGTCTTTCATGTAGGCTTAGCGAACGTATTCAGTCTGTTGATCTACAGCTTCATTGGTGCATGTAATTGCAAAACATTTCTAACTGTCAGAATTTATTTCTGGCAGCCTGGGTTGCTGCAGAGGGTTCCACAAACAACTGGGTAGCTGCCGGAAAGAGCCAAACAAGCTAAAAGTAAACTGTAAGCAAGCTGTACCAAAATCTGTTTTGCTTTTATATCAATTCAAACGCGTACCGTGCTCCCTGCCATGGTATCTTCATACCTCGTAAGAAATGATTGAGAAATCTTGAATTGATTTAATTTGCATGTGTTCTGTTCTTTTCAGACCCTATATATATGGTCCTACTGCACAAGGAGAAAGAATGCAAATTCTACAGAACTTCAAGCACAACCCAAAAATCAACACTATTTTCATTTCCAAGGTAAGTGAGGACTTTCAGTGTGTCATTGTACCCACCTTCAGAATGAACTTTAAGAGTGAGTTATACATGGATGTTGTGCATTTGACATCTTTGTATCGCAGCTTACAAAGATGTACTTTGTATGAAGTCTTTGTTTATGATATACGGAAATAAGATGCTGCTCAGAGGCTGGTTCTCTGTTATAGGTAGGGGACACATCTTTTGATCTGCCAGAAGCCAATGTTCTGATTCAGATATCATCCCATGGTGGGTCTCGAAGACAAGAGGCTCAAAGACTGGGACGAGTGCTGAGAGCCAAAAAAGGTAAATGAGGTGGTTGTTGGGCTCTGGGCCTTGGATTGTAGCATCATAGAACTGCAGAGAAATAGATGTTCATGGTCCTTCCGTATAGTGTCCTTGGAGTCATGTTTTAGTGAAAGAAAATAGATCCCTATATACCAGTGAATGAAAATGAAGCATTATCTGGATCAGTAAAGCTTTGTGTTGGGAAAACTTCCAAAGGACAGAAAAAGCTGAAGGAAAATGAACTTTTTGTTCTTTGGTGATTCTTTCACTTTTTCATTCCTTGATAAGTTCCTCAACATGAAATCGTTTTTTAAAAAATCATAGTATTACTCTATAAAGCAAGTCTCTAGAAAGCACATTTTTGATACTGCAAATTACCTTCTTTTAAAAATGGGATTTGGTGCCCAACTAGTTTGGTTTTTTTTGCAAAATATAACCAAGGAGCTTTTTGTTTGGAAAAATGATTTTAAAATACTTTCTACTTGCACTTAAGAGCTTCATACACTTATTGTATGTGCAGTTTGTGCTTGTTATAGCTGAGGCTTTGTTTGAAAATGTGTACAAACCCATGTTAGTGAATTAACAAAGTCTTAGTGAAGCCTTGGGTTCTAAAAGAGAACCCAGTGCTGTTTGGGTGATAGATCTTTAGGACCGTAAGTTTAAAAAAAATAAACTATATGCAGCCTGGTATATCCTGGGCTTCAAATAGCCCTGTGACTTCTTACCTAAATATCTTTGTCTCACCTTTTTTAGTGCGAAAGCACTGCAAACTCTGTTTTACAGTGATAAAACTTTGTCTTTTTCTATTGAATTTTTTGACATGTGTTGCAATCCTGGCTCTTGACTTTTTACTTCTTCTTTACATAATAGACTGTAAAATAGTTTTATCTTTCACCTTGCCTAGCGTAGTAAAGAAGCAGGTTCTTCTCAGAGCACTAGTGTAATTGTGTTAGTCTATATTTCCTTTTCTGTTTTTTATTCTTTTCACCCATTCTCAATTTATTAAGAACAAGAGTGGGAATTTCCGTGCCATGTACTTTGTCAATCAGTTAACGTCAGGTCTGGGTGCAGGTAAACTTTGCAGATTGTTCTTGTGGAGAGACAACTTATTTAAGCACCTGTTTTCAGTATCCAGTCCTTTTTTGTTCTTGGTTGCAGTGTTCAAAATGGAACTAATCACTCAGTGTGTTTGTCTCCTAGGCATGGTTGCAGAGGAATACAATGCCTTTTTTTATTCTCTTGTATCGCAAGACACTCAGGAGATGGCATATTCAACAAAGCGACAACGGTTTCTTGTAGATCAAGGTTATAGCTTCAAGGTAACTTCTCCCTTCTATTTATTATAGTTGTAGCCTAAGAATGTAACTTTCATATTCTTTCATGTTCGGTCAAATACTTGAAAATTGTGGTTGTGGAATGTATTAATGAAGGTTTTGCTCGCAAGCAAGAACTGTTTCAGTATTGGTTTATCATCTATATTATTGTGAGGGTAGATACAAGTAGCTTAGACAGCTTCCAGAAAGGTAAGTATTCTAACTTCAAACCAAGCACCCATGGGGGAGTGAAGCAGAACATTACTTGCATGGTTGGTTTATGCTCATGCTCTTCAGTTTTCCATCCGTGCAGGCCCCCCATTAGGCATTATCGTGCTGGTTGTGCATAAAGCATTGTTCATGTCATAGTGGCCAGCAGCAATTCAGAAAACTTCCAGTCACAAATAATTTCCAAAGAACTCCTGTCTCAGACCAGTATTTCACTATGGGAAGAAAATCTTTTTCCTTGTGGCTGAAGACAACATACAATGGGCAGGATTCATCTGTCCTATATTCATGCATCGGACTCCGGGAATCATAAAATTAGGTGTCTGAAGTGTGTAGCAACCCATTCCAAAACAAATACCTTTCGGGGGTCTTTGTCCACACGCTGATCTTGTGCACCCTTTCGACAGTGCTGTCCAAAGCCTACGGTGGTACAGAAAATCAGTCAGGATGCAGACATGTTGGTACGGTGGCTCTGTGTTAGCAGAAACTGTTTGGCTAATGGAGGTCTTCAGACTGTGCTTATTTAGCTTCCGCCAACAGTTTGACCTTCCTCTTGCCATTTTTTCTGTGTGGAATGAAGTATATCACCAAAGTCATTGGGCTGAATGTTAATTGATTAACAAATGACAGAATTTACTACAGGAAAAGACTGTAACTGCAGAGTAGAAATCTTCCTACCTACAATTAAAACATGCTCCTCAAAGTAGAGAACATTTTCAGTGTTGACAATGTAACAGAGCCATGACATAAAAGTCAGAAGTTTACCCTAAAGTCCCTTTTGTAAAGGACTGAATGCTGTCTCATCTCTCCAGACATACTTGAAAATTGATCACCCGTTGTACTTTAGTTTATTATGTACCCCTATACGTCGTCTTCTTCCAAACATAAAATCTCATCCCACCAAAGCTTCTCTATTTTATCGATTTCGCAGTGTATCTCGTTTATTTTTCTTTTAACCCATGGGCTGCCCCATCTATTGGGTTGTTACAGGCAACAGAGTGTCATGACAGCTCTTGCTTTAGGTAAATTATTCCTTTACAAAAGAGGTTTACTGCTCTAATTACAAGTCTTCCCAATGAGATGCATTGCTGAGAAGAATAATAAAAGATAAGGCTCCCATACCTGTCTTTAGGGAACAAGCTCAAGCTTATGGTGTTGACAGAACGTGCAAGGATTGCATGAGATGCAAGGGCAAGCAGCCTCTGCTGGACTGCGCTTGTGCCTAGCTATTTAAGAGCTTTTCCTCTTGAGGCATATGTGCACTATGGGACATCCCGATAGGTAAAACCTCTCTGAACTGCAGCTGTGCTGAAGTAATTGCTCTGTAATCAGTGGCCCATTAAAGAGAACTTAAAGGGCGTCCTTACACCGAAACAGACATGTCACAGTGTTTATAGGTAAAAAACTTGCTTTGCTTTGTAGTGAATCAGTTTTGACAGAATTGTAAATCGGTGCTTAGCTGCAACTAATTACAGCAAATGCATCTATGTGGCTATAGCCAAGAAGATTAGAAAAATGCCTTTACTTATATTTGAATGCCTTGGATCTCAGAACTAAGAAAGAAGTTAAAATAGAGGGATTTTATTTTGTAAGGAAGACCTAATCCTAGGAGCTTTGCTGTAATATGGGAAAAAAAGCAGTGCAAGTGGCAGACGAGTATCTGGAGCTGACCAGTACTGGAATGTTCTTTATTTGCAGTTTAGGAACAAAATGTTAGAATATCTATTTTCTTCTGTTTGCCAAACTTTAAGCCTTAGTCATAGCTGGCATCAGAGAATAATAGGGCTGGAAGAAACTTCCAAGAAACCATTTATTGTATTTCTTCATTCCAAGCCAGGATCAACTATGTGTATGTCATTCCCGGCAGATGTTTGCCTTCTTATTCTTCCAAATATGGAGACTCTACCTCATGTTTAGGTAATTATTTCAGTGCTGATGTCCTCTCCTTCAGAATTTTTGTTGCTAAATTACTAAAAATTTATTACTCCTTTAAAAGGGTAACCGTTTTCACTTTTTTTCTAGGACTTACTTTCTTCTCACCATCTCTCAATAGCTACATTCTCTGCCTTTCATCAAAAAGAGAACTGGAATAATATTTTTTTGCTAAATCGCGTATTTTGTCTTTGCTTCTTAAATAGGAGCTTTGTCATCACAATTTACTGCTTGGAGTTTACTGCTAGCAGGTTTTTTTTTGGTTAGCTAACCATTGTTTAGTTATTTACTGTATTGTGTTTTTATACAGTGGCTGATATATTAAATTTTAAACCAATAGCAGAACTCACTATATCAAAGAATTGGGGATAACTTTAAACTTGGCATCTGTTGAACAGCTTAAAAAAATGATGATGCAGTGTGAATTCTTTCCATTCTATGAAACATGTTAGCACTGTTTTGCAACCACAACTGGAAACAGGCTAATGCAATTTAAAACTGCTTTTTGTGACTCCTTTTTCTTTATTTTTGAGATGATCATAGCACATGCCCTTTTAAATACACAGAAGGGGGTTCTTAAAGCTAGGACATTTCTCAGAAAGACATCCATTTTTTAATTGGAAATTGCCATTGACAACCACCCACAACACTGATCATGCGTTCTAGTGTTTCACTACCCTGTTTTTCAAAAACAGTACTTTGTGTCTACTGTAGATTTGTTTTACCTTAAGCTGTATTTCTGTTTTTTCATCAGTCTTTGCGATCAGATCCAGCCCAGATTGTTGAGGTCATTAATTTCTAATTGTAGTGATTGAAGAGATAAGCTCCAAAAGGAAGATGAGGAGGGGAAACACTATATAATCAAGAGAAATGGCTGAATTAGAATGTCTTTCTCAAAACCTCTTCCAACTTGGAAACAGTGGGAAAAACTGAGATTCTCCTGTGTAAACATATGTTTGCCAGAATGCATTTAATTGCAGGAAAACTTCTTGTTAAAATTTCAAAATATCTGTAATTAAGAAAGCAAGCTGCCTCTTGTAAAGCTTTGTAACAGAAAGTTGAGAGCTTTTCAGTTCCGAAGTGGAGGTTTTTCAGCTAATCGAGTGTATGGCACTATATTGCCAGTAGATGGCATGTGCCCTGCATCCATGTTTACCAGATGAGTTACTGAGAATTTCCAAGAGAACAAACATAACAGCCAAGTTATCTTGTGTCTAAGTACCCAAACGTTGAAAGTGTCCTTTTGCTCTGCTGCTGCTGCTTTATTGCAGGTTGCTGCACTGTCTCTCAATAACTGATTCTACATTTCAATTTGTTAGGGTTGGGGTTTTTTTCCCCATATTCCTCAATGTTTATTGCGAAAATTCTCAGTGTCTGGAAAGCTAGTGGATTATTTTTGGTAAATATAAAGTACTAGTTCTTAAACTAGACAAATCTAGAGCCTGCATCATAAAGTTAAGCTTGCAGTGAGTTGAATATGCATATGAGATATATGGACATATGTGCTTTTGTCAGATTTATAGTCAAGCTGGTATGGACAGTGTTCGGCTGACATCCTCTATCCGGAGTTTTTCTCTTTTCTTTTCTTTTCTTTTTTTTTTTTCCCTCCGAAGGTTTGTATTTTGCATTTCCAGCTAGAATATAACAAGATGTGTGCACGTATATATATGTATACCACTTAGCTAGATTTTGTATGTATCTGTGCTATCTGTAGTGTTAAGCTGTTCAGACCATTAATAAAAGTTGAAGGCAGTTCCAACAGGATATGGAATTGGAAATCATTGTCTTGGTTTTGAATAGCTAACGGTGAGGAGGAAGAGCCCTCACCTTGTATTGTGCTGTGTTTCTTAGGTAATAACAAAGCTTGCAGGCATGGAAGAAGAAGAACTTTCATTTTCATCCAAAGAAGAACAGCAGCAGCTTCTCCAGAAAGTCCTGCAAGCATCTGACCTGGATGCTGAGGAGGAAGTAGTTGCTGGAGAATATGGCTCAAAGTCAGCTCAGGTAATGAAGAATGCTTTGAAAAGGATGACCGTAAATGAGACAGAAATGGACCATTCCTTTTCAGTTCTAAATGCGATGCCATCACTGATGCCCTAGTATCTTTGTGAAACATTGGAGAACAGATTTATTGTTTTAAGCTGCATTAGCACTTAGCTATTTGAGTAATTCACTTGTTGGGCACTAGAATTAAGCTGAACATGAATTCATGCCCTTCTCCATTGTATTTGAGAGAGCAGATGACAGATCTATTGTTACAGATTTTGAAGTAAATCATCTAAGTCACAAGCAACAAAAAGATTTTAAAACATTTTTAAGATACACCTATTTCAGAGCACATACTTTTTTTGTGGTGGCACTGTGCTCCTTGAATCATGCCCTGATTTCCTCATTCCCAGAGGGCAGAACTGTAAAGGCCACTTTTGTTCATTTTCAGGAGATGTACTATTATTGTCGGTGGTAGTTTGACATTTTCAGAGACAGATATAAGAAACATTTATTGATACAGAAGTTAAAATCAAGCTACAATGTGATAATTAATTTTTTAGGGTTAATTTTTAGCTAAATGGCATTGTGCTGAAATGTATTATGAATTCCTACTGTAAGGTATCTTTCCATATTAAGCCTTACATATGTTTGTATACTCACGGTGAGTGGCAGGTAGTGACTTTCTTTGTAGAAATTCTTCTTAAGAAAAAAAAACTTCAAAGGCTTTTTGGCATTAAATGAACAGTGGTGCCCAGTAGCCAGTAGGCACCAGTAAGTTAGAGTTGGTTTGTCTGATCACACACTAAGCATGTGGTTTTCTTCCTCTTGCTTGCAGGTGTCACGTCGTACGGGCACAATGAGCTCTATGTCAGGAGCAGACGATACAGTTTACATGGAATATCACTCTTCACGGAGTAAGGCATCTGCAAATAAACACATCCATCCGCTATTTAAACGCTTCCGGAAATGATGTCCTTCATGTGTGCATTTTGTTAAAACTGTGGATCCATGTACCTGTTTCCATAACTAAAAATATGGAGTTGAAATTTTTGACAGGTCCTTTAAAAGACTTTTTTTGTATGCATCTATATAGCCACATAGTTATTTAGCAATATATGTGCTCTCATGGGTGAATGTGAAGGGAAAAAAGGAACTAAATCTTACCACAGGAAAGATAGTGTCCAGTGACTGGATCCTGGTTATACCTGTCTGGTTTTCAGGGTAATTAATAGAATATATTTTTATCAGCTGAAGACCCTTTTCAGAAAAATTCTGGAAAGGTTTTGTAAATTAAGTTTGTACTGATGTTTGAAATACTATTTATCTGATTATAGTGTGTGCTCAACAAAATACTGGTTTTTAAAACACTTGAATAAAAATCATTCATTAAGCTGGACAAATTCCGTTAGGAGCACTTCACCTAACATTTTTGAACTGGGAGCTAATTTACACTTGTGACTTAACCTGTCTTAAAATCCTGACAGATTGGAAATATTTTGAAGGTCAAAGACAAGGAGAAAGAGATACATTCTGTGCTTCATTTTCCTTGTTTTTCTTGCTACAGTTGAGAAGTTGCTGAAATAAAAGCTGTTTCCCTTGTCATTTATATTCTATTTATTAATGATGCAATAAAACCATCGTAACTTCTAAAAAGTGCAATGTCACTACACAAGTTATTACTGAATCAGTGTTTTGACTTGTCATAAAGTGAGTTGGAAGCAGACATGTGAAGGAAAGATTCCCGAGTCTGGGGCTGGTTTTCTTAATGAAGACTGCAATAAATTTCTAGAAAATTTGAGGAGAGGTGGGGGTGGTTTGTGGCAGAAGAACGCTTTTTAAATAACCTCTGCTTAATATGGTAACAGTTATGCTACTTGGTGTTGTATTATGAGGTGGGTTTTTGGCTGAGAGTTTGTAGAGCTTTAGGAACAACCTATGAAATAACATTGATCTTGATCTGTTGGTTCAAAATAGGTTGGTATAAATCTTTACTATGCTGGAAGGAGTATGTATGGCAGAGCTATCCTGGTTATACAACAAATGTGCTTCAGAAAAATATTGATTCTGTTTCTTATTAGCATAAATTCACAAATTGAGAATATAGAAACATTGGAAGCATAATTCAGAACACATGATGCTTGTTTTTCATCTTGGTATCAGAGTCAGGTAATTTTGAAAATGGAACTAATTTGTTTCAGTTTAAAATTTGTTTAGTCTCTGAGCCCTACCCCTTAACACATGGTTCTTTCTCTTGTTCTGGGTCTTCTGCCTTACAAACTGGGACCAGCCATGACAGTGCTCGAGTGGCTTATATGGGAGAGATTAATGTGCAGTATTCTGGTGCTGATTTCCCCAATTTTACAGCATTATTTACTTCTAACAGTAGTTCAGACCAGCTCTTGTGGCAACAGTTAGTGGATGGGAGGAGTCTGTGACAATGGGACAGCTGAGCAAGTCAGCCAGCGTCCCTCTGCATAATTCTTTCTAACACACTTAATGAATTGCTTCGGAACTATTCTCCACTCTTCATAAACGAAGAAAACCCACCCTACTAAATGTGGAAATGGCTTAAGAGTAATACTGATTTTTGTAATTGTGGCACCAGCAGTGGTTGGATTTAGGACAGCACCCTAGATCTTATGTAGTAAATCTTGGCTGTGATGACTAACGATCTTACTCTTCTAAGTAATGGGTCTGTGTGGGATGCAGTACTAAAGCATCGAGTAAAGCATAATTTTATGAATTAAGAATGACTCCATGCTTCAGCATGTGTGTTGGTATTCAAACTTTAGGTTTAATTACTTTGATATGATTACTGCAGTAATTACTGCCTGCTATTACTCCAGACTAGCTGCGAGTGGCAGACTGCTATGCGTTTACTCACTACAAAGCAGCTGCTGCTGCGCACAGTAGCGTACATAATGGAATATGGGCAGTCAGTTTTGCTTTCCAGACAGGGGTCAGTCACTGAGAAACTGCTGGTTCCTGGGGCTTTTGTTGTACTGGCCCCTCACTACTCCCACAGTCCAGCACTGCTCCAGTACCACTCCTCACCCGACAGTCACAATAGACTGCTCCAGGATTACTTTATAATCCCGGCCCTCTGGGAAGCTACATTGTCTTGTTCAGCCACAAAACTCCGCGCTGTATTTTGTCAGGCGGGTGTCTTTATTTGAAGCAGTACTATAGACTCCAGTTATAACACTTCACGATGACCAGACAGTGCACAGAGGGCTCTCACTGCCCTCTAGCCTGAATCCAAAGAATCTGGAACCCTGCTCTCTTGGAGTGCAGTCAGGTCCTCACAGGCTTTATCAGACACTCCTGTTGGCCAGTGCTTCTCTTGCACAAACTCATTGCAAGATCCCTTGCTAAGTAGAATCATTTAGGTTGGAAAGGACCTTTAAGATCAACACAAGCCAGCAATGCGTGCTTGCAGCCCACAAAGCCAACCACATCCTGGGCTGCATCAAAAGAAATGTGGCCAGCAGGTCCAGGGAGGTGATTCCGCTCTTTTACTCTGCTCTGGTGAGATACCACCTGGAATATTCGTGTCCAGCTCTGGAGCCCTCAACATAAGAAGGACATGGACCTGTTGGAGCGGGTCCAGAGGAGGGCCACAAAGATGATCAGAGGCCTGGGGCACTTCTGTGAAGACAGGCTGAGAGCTGGGGTCGTTCAGCCTGGAGAAGAGAAGAGACCTTATAGCAGCCTTCCAGTATCTGAAGGGGGCCTACAAGAAGGCTGGAGAGGGACTTTTTACACGGGCATGTAGTGATAGGACGAGGGGGGTGGCTTGCAACTGGAAGAGGGGAGATTTAGATTAGATACTAGGAAGAAATACTTCACTGTGAGGGTGGTGAGACATGAACAAATTGCCCAGGGAAGTTATGGAGGTGTGGAACACATCTCTGGAAGTGTTCAAGGCCAGGCTGGATGGGGCTTTGAGCAACCTGGATCTAGTGGGAGGAGTCCATGTCCTTCCATGGCAGGGGGGTTGGAACTCGATGATCTTTAAGGTCCCTTCCAACCTAAACCATTCTATGATCATTGAGTCCAACTGTTAACCTGCAACTGCGAAGTCTGCCACATGTGGAAACAACATGGCTGAGCGTTCCACGTTTGCCTTGAAAATGGTGCAGATGAAGAAAATCTTGCTTTCTGCCACCACAGTGCTGTATACATACCCTTCTGAGATGCTGTCTTAATCTCTATGGGAGTATGCTTGGACAACGCTGCGTGTTTCCCAGCAGCAGCAAAGTGCAATACAGTTCACGGATCCAGATGACTTCCAAACCAACAGTCATAGCTGGATAATTACCCAGAAAGGATTTGTTTGCTGTAGGACTCTCACAAAACTGGGGGTAAAATAACAGATTGGTGTGGCAAAACCGTGTTTCACACCATGAGCAATGGCAGAGGCAGGTGAACTTTGGCATAAGTACATTATTTCTTGGAAGTCTGTGGACAGAGGAGGTGTGATTTTCTTGGATGTAATTTAGGTTTCCTTGCTGAAATAAAAGTTTTTACTCTGCTTCCTGGCCACCTCCTTAGTGAGGCTGAATTTCAGACTGAAGAAACTTAATCTTCTTCAGGAATTCTCATTTTTTAATAGTTCTTTTTCTTTGGTTGTGTTTCTGATATGCGACAATAGGGAAGCTTGTGTTTCTGTGCTCTTCATCCTTGTGGCAATCCAGCAAGTGTCCATGAAGGGATTAATGCTAGAAGGATATTGTTATTATTCATTAAGATGGCCTAGACTAAAACGGCACAGTGACATTGGGGTGGCAATTTCAGCAGCATTACAGCTCAGCAAAGCACTAAATTGCACCCAGTTTCTATTTCTCTAGTTCCTCATGCCCTTGTGATGGTCATAATTTTTAGTAATGCCTTATTTTTTTCTGGTATATTTAAAAACTTGGGACTTCAAGGCAAGTCATTCTAAGGATAACAACGTGGTTCACAATAAGAAGCATAGGATAAGGATCTAAACCTGCTACAAAAAGTCTACAAGTAGAGCTCAATTCTTTATTTGTTGCAGTGGATTCATGGGGGGTTTGTTAAGCGCTGAACGGTAAACGATGCAGAGTGCTATCAACACCTGGGATTGGTTAGCTTTAAAGATTTAGCTTTAAATATCTTCTTTTTGCACAATATTTGATTAAGATTTTAATTGATGTCAAATGGTAGATGAAACCAAAGATTAAGAGAAGCAGTTTTCTATTTTTTTAAAAAACCTAAAGCTGCTTCAATAGTAAATTACCTGTAAGCTCTGTTCTCACCTCATAGCCTGTTAAGTTCAAATTTGTTCCCCTTTTGGGAATTTGGAAAGCATTTAAAATTCCAAAGAAGCAATTTCACAACTTGAAAAGATCTTTTCATATCTTGCCCTGTTTGAGGACAGTCAGAAAGGCAAAAATCATGACTAACTGTATGGCTTTTTCAGTGAAGAGATGTTTCAAACTACACTGAAAATTTTTGCTTATATTTCTGACATTTCAACAGTTTTTCAGCTTTTCTTCCTTGCAAACGTTCTCAAGAGCCTGTCTGTACAGTCTTAGCTGAAGGTGTTAATTGGGCAAAGTTAAATGCTTCCCATCGAATCTGTTTTACTTTCATAAATTGTACTTGTAGATGCATTAGCTATTTAAACAGTTACGTAAAACATACAGTACAATGTTTATTATACTGTATATCATAAAATAATGTTCAAATAATTACAAGCCAGATATAACCAAGACATTTTAAAAGTGCGAATAATTCTAAGAAAACAGAATTCCTGGTAAGATGATAATGTAACCACTGACTCTGAATACCGATGTTATTAGGACACAAAGAAAGCTTCAACTGAACTTTGTCAGAGTTCATGCAAAGAGGAGGGCAAGTTTAAATTGGATTTAGAAATAACTAAGTGAAGGTAACAAAGTACAATTAATATGACCCCACTAGGGGGTCTAGACTGAGAGAACAGTGCGACTGCAGATTTGGAGACAAATTATCATCCAAAAATAATAAATAACTTAAATTATCAATAGTCAAGTTTAGCTTATACTGTGATCCCGTTACATACCAAACATTAACTAAAACTAAAGCACTTCTGCCGCGAAGAGGCATCTGTTCCAACTTGTCTGAAATAACAAAAGCCCAAACCGACTAGTTACATAAAACAATTTTTCAAACTCAACAGACCGACAGGCTAGGACAAACGTCATTGTTTAAATTTAAAGAACTGTGAGTGTGTCTGCAAGTCACTGTTAAGACATCTGATAAATATACATGCTGGAGGATTGTAGAAGTAGGAGAAAATATTTATCTTCCAAGTCACATAAATGTGTTTTGGTTGGCTAGTGCTGATGGCATAACTTTTCCTTTCTTTACAGTTTGGTGGGTTTACATGTATTGGAAGGAGGTTTTCTGCCATGGCTGCTACACTCACCATTATTCCTGGGAATTCTGTGGCACTACTACTGGACTTCTGTTAACTGAAACAAGTGTGTGATCATATTTTGGAGGAAAATGGGAGCAGGCAATGCCGATCCCTCCACCAGTTAAAGTTATACCCTAAACTTCTCACTATGTAAAACCCTTTACTGCTCTTTCAAATGTTTGTTGGTTTCTTTCCTTTACTTTTCCTTTCTCTTTTTCAAGTCTACTGTAGAAAACTGTTATTTCAGCTTCATCTATCTCTTGTAGCATAATTTTGGGGGTTTACTCATAATGTTTATTATCTAATGTGCTGCAGTTTGCATGTTTGACCTCCAACTCAGATTCTGCAGTAGTAAGGATGCTGTGTGTCAGCGAAGCAGCAACCTTAGTGGCACATATTTACATTAATAACTCTAATTTGAAAGTCAAACAGACCCACAGTTATGATCTGGCACAGCAAAGAGAAGCAAATAGTTTAATTACGCATTCCATGTTGTGGTAGCCCACATGTATTCATTCAAATTCATAAATATTCGCTTCCTGTATTTGGCTATTTAACCACCATACAATTTGGCTATTGTTGCCTGGAGTATTCTTTTTCTATAGTTTACCTAGAAAAACAAACTTGTATCTGCACTGATGGGTTACTATAGTATTACTGATAATTATTGTATAGTAGTGTTGTTATAGTGTACCTGAGCCTGCATCTATTAGTGGCTCTGCATTTCTACTCCATCTAACAAACCTCCTAGAAATATCTATTATTTATAAATATTTTTTTAACATTTAAATGGGGATATTTGATAACCTGTTTTGTGACCCTTCTGTCATGTTATTCAGTCACGACAAACTACAGTATGTTGGCCTTTTAGACCCACTGGTCCTCAGACCTACGACTGGTCCACCAACTGCACTACGTAAAAATTATGTTTCTGTGGATGTCAATCCACTCATATCTCCTTTTGTACAAAGAAGGTGCTCTTCATACAGATTTGCAGAATAGCATCCGTATTGCCCTTTAAATCCCGCTTCTGTTATATCCAAGAAATTTGGCAGTTTTCATCATTAATGCATTGCCACTTTGTGCTTTATTCATTCATTTCTTTCCATTATACTCAGCTGGTGCCTCAAACCTACTCTGGAAATTCTTCAGGATGGGGTGGTTTTGGTTTGTTTGTAAAACACTGATGGCACTTTCTAATAAAAATACGAGCCAGTAAGTAATAATGGAGGTGCCTTATAGGTGCTCCCTGGTTAGGACTCTTCTCAAATGGCACATACATTCCACCATTTCTTTAAAAGCAGATAGTAAGTATAATATCTCATTCAAAGTTAATTACATACTTTGAGGTTTTCCTGTAATTTTTTGTTTTCTTTTTTTCTTACATTAATAAATTTTTGCATGTGAATAATGGGAGAAACTTTCTTAGACTTTTCACTGTTGAGCATGATCTCAAAAAACAGTGAAGTCTATCCAGACAGCAGAGAGAGCATCAAATTCCTCAGGAGACTTAGCACAATGGGTAGCTAGAATTTTTTTCCTGAAATTGGTTTTACTGTGATTGTATAAGCTGTATATATAAACTTGATAGCTGGTTATTGTAGAATGATAATCATAGCTGGTAATCATAGAATATTAAAGATTTGCTGAGGAGTGCCAATGAGATCTGAAGGTCTGCAGCTGTTTTATAAGCCACACCAAGTGAGCTAGCAAACAGAGAATATATATAAACATATACAGGTAGCTGTTCCATTGGAGGATTTATTAGTGAGCAAGGTAACTACTTACAAACAGCTCGACAAGGTAGATATTATGTACTGAAAAATCCTCCAGAGACACTACAGATGTGAAGGAGCATAGCCACCTTGGCTGCAATTGAAGACAAGACAGGTCTACTCGATAATATTAAACTCATAATGCAGCACTGTCCTGTATTGCTGCCTTGCACATTGTACACAAGTTCTATGGTTCAGCGCCTCCTGAAGTGAGCGGCACAGGGATGATTAGTGCCATCTTCAGCTCCCTGTTTTACTGAAATTGCATATTCTTTGAGTGTTTACCTGTTTATTTTAAATGGGATCTGTGTTTCAGACCATTTTAGTGCAAACAAACAAACAAAAATCTGACAAGTAAACTGCCTAAAAGACTGAGTGAAAGTGGGGTTATACAACGCAGTTCCTATGCTGAGACTACTGCCACCTCCAGAAATTCCTCAGAGGGAGAACAGGTACTGGTCTGGTGAAGTACTTATAAGCCAACGCTTCTGAAATTCTTTTTCAAGTAGCTTGGCTAGAAACACTCTCTCCTACAATGATTTCCTTGGAAAAGAGGTAATGGTGGGGAAAAAGTAAATGTCCAAATACAGAATTAACTGCAAAAGTGTACAACCAGAGAAAGCTACTGCCAGTTGCAAAACTGTAGCCTTTACAGCGTAATGTATCTCAGTTTATCTCACTAGCATATTAATAGATGCAGATGCTTAATGGTGTATGACTTTAAAATAATAAAAAAAACCCCTACCACACTGATAGCTGTGAGCAGTGGTTTTTAGGAAGGGTTCATATATTCCCCGCGTCAATCTAGAAATTACAATATGAATATAACTTTTAAAGCTGGAGAACTACTGCATAAATTTGAAAAAAAATCATTTTCAAATTATTGGTACTAAGATTTTTTTTTAAATTCTGATGTAACCTTTAATAAAGGTTTAGTACAGTTAAAGGATTATATTGGTGTTCATTACAAAGTGAATTCATATTCTTTCCTTTCTATTTGTTGACTTACGATCTAGGGACATCTGTTGTTCAATAGCTTTAAATTTTTGTGGTTATTGTTCTTAGAACATGGCAAATGTAATTTAGATAGTGTAGATAATTTACATAGTTTGGATTGTTCTTTCTGTGTTCTAGGACTTGTGTCCATCTTTCCTGTCAAATAAATAAATGTTATGTTTTTAAATCCTCCTGCAGACATCTTATAGTGTGTCTACGTGCTCTGGGAGATATACCTTGCTGTTCTTGTCCTCCACTGTCCATGAGACAAGCAATTAGCCTTTTATTTACATATGATGACAAACTTGTTCTGAATTTCACACTTACCAGCTGGTTTTAATATTTTTCCCCATAAGGATTTATTTTCTGAGTAACTATGTCTCCCAAAGCATCTTTAGAAATTTATTAAGAAATAATGTAGCTACACCATGTAGGAGGGAAAGGGAAAGTCCAGAGGTAACCTAGATCATGATATACCCAGATGTGCCTGACAGATGTTTCTCAAACCTGTTCTTACAAAGTTCAGTGATAGCAATTATATAACCTCCTGAGATACCTTGGCTATCCGAAATATCTGAGATATCCCAAAAATACCTGAGATATCCCAAAAATACCTGAGATAGAAGTCTACCTGAAAATCTAACCAAGAAATCTGTACCTGTAAATTAAGTCCATTATCTTTGGTTTTCTCTCTCTGACATGTATTGTTTTTAACAAAACATGTACACATCTGTAGGCTGTTGTCATGCTCCTGGAAGTCATCTTTCCCAGATGAAATAAAACTCTCAACCTCCTCCTTATGTCTTTTTAAAAAAAAAGTTCTATTTTTTTCTGCTGCTGTTCTCTGGACCCTTTCAAATATGATGAAGCCTGTTTTAAAGACACTATTTTAGGTTAAACCAGTGTGTAGTTTATAGTTTGAGACTGTTTACCATCTGCCTTTTATTCCTGTAATATCTACTGCTGCATCTACAAAGACTGATGCACATAACTCCACTGAAATAAATCTACCTCCGAAGTTAGACATCAGTGATAAAATTAAGCGTGTATACAAATCTTAATTGGATTGCAGCCTCAAAAATATAAATGCAGAAAAATAAACAGAAGGAAAACAAAGGCAAATAACTCTGAAGCTCACTAGACTTACAGAAGTCTACCCATAACTAAGTTCTGGAAATGTGGATTCCTTGAGAATTTCCTCTGTCCTCAAGTTTTACCTAAGCTTCTGATTCAGTTAAAACCAGGGTGGTCTTTTCCACGTAATTTCTGAAACCAAACAATATTTTATAGATTATCACTAACCACCTTCAGAATTATAAAGAAATAAGCATGAAGACAGCACAAACACTTTTGAAATTGTGCAAAACAAACTGACAGAGCTCAAGTCAGAGCTCAAGTTCTCTGTGTGTGATTATAAATCCCAGCAAAACTGAGGAAAAACTGTGGTGGGACACTGTGCAGTTACAGGGCACTGGTTATTTTCTACAAAAGTTGACACAAGCTGCTTATGGAGTATATCCTGTCCAAAAGGTAAATCATTCTGCAAAACAACATCCCTGGATATTGTAATTTATGGGAACTGTTTGTAAGGTTGCTGTGTAAAACCACTGCTATTTGTATGTGGATGCAGAAATGTTTTCCATGTATGTTACAGGACGATGAATGGTACTAAGAGAACTTCTGGCAGAAAAAATAGTATTTTCTAACATATGAATTAATGCCACAGAAAAAAATAGCCCTAAACCCACCTTTTTAATGAAGGAGAAAGATGAGATAATCTTTGTGTGAGCTTTTTACCAAACCAATGGGGGGAAGAGGGAAAAACTAAACCTTGGCTGCATGCTTAATGGGCAAATTTGTCTGATTTGAATTATACAAAATAATAGGTTCGCTCTATCCAAGTCTCATCCCAGACCCACCCCCCTTTTCCAGCCCTAGGGGAGGGAGCGTTAAATAATGGTCTGTGTAAACTGATGCTCATGCAGTAAGAGTTTGGAGAAGTGCTGCTCGTGCAAGTTAAAGCAGGCAGGGAAGAAAAGAGCAACCAAATAAAAAGCAGTCGCAGGAGCAAAGTGGACCTCCCCGAAATTAAAAAAAAAAAAAAAAAAAAAAAAAGACATGTCTTTCTTCACGAGAGCCTTGACCATGAAATGCAAGCAGGCGCTGGAATCTGAGAGGACTTACCTCTTCTGCCATGCCATTTTCGTCAGCAGGTCCCACCAGCTGCCCAAGCTCTCCAGCAGCCCGTCTCTGGAGGTGCAGAACGACCCTCCGGCCGCGGCGGAGAACAAAGGCGCGGCGATGGTGGCAGCCCCGCGGCGCCGAGGGGAGCTGCGGGAGCCCGCCCCGCACCGGCTCGGCAGGGTGAAGAGCCTGCGAGAAATGCCGGGACCCAACACCCTCTGCAATCTCTACGAGTTCTTCTGGAAGGACGGCTTCGGCCGCATTCATGAGATCCAGGTACGCCTTATTTTATTTTATTCGCGCCCGGGATTACTCCCACCTTCGCTTTTCTCCCCTCACGAAACACTGCTCGGGTCACCGGGTTGCCAGCACCGCAGCTCGGCACCGCCGCGCCGCCTTCCCGCTGCTACGGAAGAGCCC